>NC_056741.1:873967924-874055424 GCF_019279795.1 Protopterus annectens | reverse complement strand
AAAGACTAACCTGCTGTCCTTACAGCTTGTCCAGCTCATCACTTCAGACAAGTGGGCTCTTGTTATTTAGCAAGGCTACAAAGTAACTTTGCTAGAAATTTCAATCTTCAGCTGTATTCCACATGCTCCTTCCAACCAAGTGCACCTTCTCCCTCCTGTTTTGTAGGGCCTTCTCAGCCAAGGTACCATAGAATATGTGCCACCATACCTTCTATGAAAACACTTCAATTCTAGACTTTTCCTGGTACGGAAATAAGGAGACCAGAGACCCATTCTGGACTTGTCTCATGTCGGTACCTTTCCTCAAAATGCTTTGGCTTCAAATTCTTCTACCCTTAATTTTTACCCCAAGCTTTTCTGGTGTCCTTGGCACAGGTTCTTGGCTTGTTCACCACACTTTCAGTTCTCTGCTTTAACTTTTTATGTTATTCACAGCGTTCAAAATTTTCCCAAAGTGTCTAGTTCCAACTAACACCTTTTGCCCATCTCATGGAACTCAAATGTTCCTTGCCTTGATGACCTTCTTATACAGGCAACCTCTCAGGAAGACCTTCTAAAGCATCTCAATTATATTATTTCCCTACTGCAAAGGCTTGGCTTTCACAGTCAATCTAAAAAAGTCTGTCTTGAGCCCTGCTCAAGAACTGGTCTTTTCAGGTTGCAGGTTGGACACGTCATATGCTATCCTTTCTCCTGCAAGAGAAGGCCCAGACTCTCTCCATGTACTTTCAGTCCCTCCTTCTTCTTCAACAGAAATTTTAAGGGCTCTGGGTTTCGTGGCAGCTTCCACCCCTATGATTCGCTATGTCAAACTTCACATAAGAAAGATGCAGTGGTGCCTAAAGGATGGATGCCATGTTTTTAATGGGGTAAATGTTTCTTTACACCTTGTCTCCACTGCTCCTAATTCTGAAGGTTCTGTTAAAGGTCAAGAGGGACAAATTAAAAATCTCACTGTTAACTCCATTTTGGCCCAAGCAGCGTTGGTTTCACTTCATCATCTGGCCCCAGGGGTCATTATCACAAGTTACCCCAGATAGTGGACTTGCACAGAAAAGGGGTTCTGTGGTTCAACCCAGCTTGCTAGCCCTCAACTTGACATTATGGATGATAGACTTTTAATCCCTTTCAGAGACCAGTTTTCTGAGGGCATGTTCAAGGTTTTCCAGAATGTGAGGGAAAACTACCACTAGATGATTTTATATATCCAAATGGAAAATATTTTCGATGTGGTGTGTCAGAAAAGAGAGAAACCCATCAAACTGGGATTTCTGCTATACTTTAGTACTTGTGTGAGCTCTTTAGAGCTGGTCTAGCCTATTCCTGTATTAAGGCACACTTATCTGCCTTTTCTGCATGTATGCCCCTTGATTTCCCTCCCCGACACTTTCTAGAATTGAGGTGAAGCAGATGTTCTTCGTCTTCCATTGCTGCAGTCCTTACTATTGGGTATAGTCCGCATCCAGTCGGCCCGAATACCAGAGTATAAGGCTGACGTCGGTCAGGGCGCATTAGACTGACGTCAGTACGTCAGGGTACTAATGCGCATGACCGGCGTCATATCCTCAGTCTTTTTTGCCGCGTGATCCGATGCAGAAGCAGTTTTGCGAGTGCAGGTTGGCGTTCTGAAATATTTCCGAAACCGGAGTTTCAGACCGAATCAGAGTTGGCTAAGTACCCCGTTGGGGAACATTTTGGTTTTTTCTTGCCTCAGTATTTAACCGGATGTCAGAAAAAGTGAATAACTGTATTTCTTGTGGGAAACAAATACCTCATAGGGATTACCATACATTATGTATACCTTGTTTAGGGCCTGAGCACGACGTTGTTGGTTGCCGCTCTTGTGCTAAGTTTAACAAACGCACTATTAAGAGGAGGTTAGACTGTGCCAGATTAGTGTTTGGGAAGCGTTGCAATTATAAAATGACGTCGGTTCTTTAGATGGCTCAGTGGAGCCAGAGGTTTTGCCAGGAGTTTCTATAGAGTCTCAGGCAGAAACTTTACTGTTACAGGATGTACCCTCTCAGGAGGCAGGCCAGGCTGAGGGGGCTTCTCAGGTAACTATTCTTCCCTCTCTTCCCAAAGTAGTTAGAGCCTCTCCTTCTGTTGCCAAAACTTCTTTTAGAGGTAGGCCAACTTCAGCTTCAGTAGGGGCTTCTCCTAGCCTTCGGGTTCTGTACCTAAGAAACATATGCTTAAAATGGCAGAAGATTTGATTACTATGATTAGAGGTTCTATGGGCCCTCCTGATAAGAGGCCTAGAGTGGAACCAGAGTTTGACAGTTTTGAACAGGGTTCAGGGGCTTCTGAATCTTCTGCGGAAGATTTGCAGGAGTATCCTCATTATTCTGATTCTGATGTGGATGGTGCCACTCCTTCGGCTTCTCCTCCTGAGGATTTTTCATTTTCAGAGACTCTGCATTCCATGAGGGAGCACTTTAAATGGGAAGGCCAGGATTACTCTGATTCCAGGAAGAGGCTTAGGAATTCTTGTTTTACCCCAGCATAGGCCCTTAGCTATACCTCCTGTGTTGAATGTGGTGGAAGATGTTTTGCAGAGGCTTCCCTGAACCCTGATTCTTTGCCTCCTGCTCCTGTTAAACCCGATAGGTACTGTAGGGTGCCCCAAGCGCATAAGTATTTGTTTAAGAGTCCTAGGGCGGACCCAGAAACTGTTTCTCAGGGGCCTAAAGGTGTTAAGGCCTCTGTGGTTAAAAATCCTGTTCCCACTGACAAAGAGGCAAGGGCGTTAGATAGGTGGGGTAAGAAAGTGTATACTTCTTCCACTCTAGCCATGAGAGCGTTGAATTGTCAGTTTCACATGCTGAAATATCAAAATTATCTCCTTTCACAATTGAAATCTAAGGTGGATGCTTTGGCGGAAGGTATTGATTGTAAAGACTTGCTGGATTTAGTTTATGTGTCTGAACAAGTGGGCAAGCATTCTTTGCAATGTGGTTTTGATGCTGTGCAGGCCTCCTCGGGGGTGGCTGCCACTAGTTCTGTTCTTCGCAGGCATGCCTGGTTGAGGGATCAAAATTTGGCTGAGCATGTTAAGACAAGGATTTTGGATGCTCCTTTACAGTCTGATGTGTTGTTTGGTTCACCTGTGGACGCAGTTTTAAAGAAAATGGAGGACAAAGCTAAGTCTATGCAAACTGTTAAAGATTTTTTGCAGGTACAGCCACCGAAGTTTAGTAGAAATTGACCTGCTAAGGGGTGGACATATCCTGCTTATGATTCCCAGTCTAGGGGTAGGTCTAGACGTGGTAGGGGCAGGGCTCAAGGTTCTTTTAGGCCTAGAACAGGGAGTTCACCTGCTCAGACTTCTGGTGAGGGCAAGGGTCAGTCCTTTCGTAAACAGACCCAATGACCTGCCTTTTCAGCTGCCAGTAGATTCTCGTCTGGCAGCTCCTTTGGAAGGACAACTGTCTCTTTTCAAAGGAAATTGGGATTTAATTACTCAAGACAGATGGGTGTTGGACATCATTCTACCAGTCCCTGTGTCAAAAATGGGCCTAGGATTTTATTCTCGCATGTTCCTAGTACCAGAGAAGGGGAACACGTGGAGACTGCTTTTGGATTTATCTCTCCTCAACACTTATCTGGACATTCCCAAGTTCAAGATGTTGACGTTACAACAGCTTTTACCCCTGCTGGGCAAAGATCACTGGATGGTAACTTTAGATCTCAAGGAAGCTTACCTTCATGTGCATATCAGGCTAAGTTACAGGAAGTATCTGCGGTTTCAAGCTGGAGATTCTCATTATCAGTTCTCTGCATTGCCCTTTGGCTTATCTACTGCCCAGAGTATTCACAAAGGTTCTGGCTCCAGTGATAGCTTACTTCAGGCTACAAGGACTTCAAATCTATCCTTATTTAGACGACTGCCTGATTCTGGCTCAAGAAAAGGAAGACCTTCTACAGCATCTGGAATATCTTATAGCAGTGCTAAGATGCCTAGGGTATTCTGTGAACGAAATAAAGTCCAGTCTAGTACCCTCTCAAGACATGTGCTTTCTGGGTGTGAGACTGAATACAGCAGCCCAGATGGCCTTTTAACCCCGGACAAACAAAAGAGTCTGTCACTTTACTTCCATCAACTATCTCATCAGTCCGTGCTGACTGCAGAGACAGTCCTTCAAGCATTAGGGTTCATGGCATCTTGTATTCTGGTGCTTCCCAATGCCAAACTGCATATGAGGAAGTTACAATGGTATCTCAAAATGTATGGACACAGCACTGCCAGGATTTAGACACTGTCATTCAAATAATACCTTGCCTTCAAAGAGTATTTTGTGGTGGGCTCAGGAATGTCACCTAAACAAGGGACTCTCTGTGACCCGGCCAGAGGCGAGTCAGATTTTACCGACAGATGCCTCAGACATTGCTTGGGAAGCTCATCTAAATGTAAAGTGGATACAAGACAAGTGGCCTGCCAGACTACAGCATCTACATATCAACATAAAGGAGATGTTAGCAGTCCAGTTCGCATTGCTGGCTTTCAAGGAGTTACTTCTTCCAGGGCAGGTGTTGATTCTAACAGACAACACAACTGTCATGTGGTACTTCAACAAACAAGGGGGAACACTTTCTTATCCTCTATGCAGGCATGCAATGATTTTATGGGAGACTGCTACGCTTGCACCTAACTCTTCAGGCAAGGTTTCTGCCAGGAGCACAGAACTCCTTAGCAGATGTGTTCAGCAGACAAATCATGGATCCCCACAAGTGGAAACTGGATCTTCATGTATTTCAGAAATTGACAGTGTCATGGGGAACTCCAGACATAGATCTGTTCGCTTCTCCACTAAACCACCAGCTGCCACAGTTTTGCACAAAGGGGTTTCATCACACAGCTTGGAAAGTGGATGCTCTGTCTTTCAGTTGGACAAACCTTCATCTGTATGCCTTTCCACCTCTGCCTCTTCTTCCAAAGGTACTGTTAAAGGTCAGACAGGACAGGCCAAGGATGATTTTGATAGCTCCAGATTGGCCTCGGCAACACTGGTACCCTCTACTACGGAGTCTGGTAAAGAAGCCTCCATGGCCTTCACCTTTGATTCCACATCTGTTATCCCAGCAGGACGGTCTTCTGCTCAATGTCAAGCTTCACTCTCTTCCTCTGACAGCCTGGCATATTCTGTGTTGAAACACAGCAGGTCTCCACTTCCTCAACAAGTTTTAAATGTTATTATGGAAGCTAGAAGACCTAGTACAAGGAAAGTGTACGCAGCAAAATGGAAGAGATTTTTATTTTGGAGTAAAGCAAAGAATTTGGAGATTTCTGAGCCTAATTTGAGTATGGCTCTTCAATATCTTACTGAGTTACTGGACAAGGGTCTGTCCTTCTCTTCCATCAAGATTCATGCTGCAGCAATCTCAGCTCACTATGACTGTGACCCACCATTGTTTTCGCATCCTTTGTTCAAGCAGTTTCTTAGAGGGCTAAGAATATAAGACCCCCACGTAGAGCTCCTACTCCTGCTTGGGATCTCAATTTTGTGTTGGAAAAACTTACTCTACAACCTTTTGAGCCTGCGGCTACTGCGGAATTGAAATATTTGTCATGGAAGACTGCTTTTTTGTTGGCTATTACTTCTGCAAGAAGGGTGTCTGAGTTGCAGGCCCTTATGGCAGTCGAGCCCTTTTGATTTTCCATAAGGATAGGGTATCATTACGTACTAATCCTTCCTTTATGCCTAAGGTGGTTTCTAGTGTGGCTTTAAACCAAACTATTCATTTGCCTACCTTTTATGCAGACCCCCAAAATAAAGGGGAAAAGATTTTGCATACTTTAGATGTACACAGGCAATTCCGTTATTACTTAAGCAGGACTAAGGATTTTAGGCAGTCTCAGCAGTTATTTGTTTCTTTTGCTTTGAGTTCGCAGGGCAAGCCTGTGTCAAAACAAACTATTTCTAGGTGGATTGGCTTTTGCATTGCATTTTGTTATTCCCATCATGGCAAGGAGGTTCCAGCTGGGATTGGCCTCATTCCACTAGGGCTACTGCCACTTCAACAGCATTTCTACGGGGTGGCAACTAAGGATATTTTGGAAGCAGCTACTTGGAGTTCAGTGCATACTTTCTCTAAGCATTATCACCTTCCTATCTACTCTAAGTCTAGGGCTGGTTTTGCCACAGCTGTTTTGCAAGGCATGTTGTCAGCTCCTGCTTCTTTATGATTTGCCAGCCTCCCTTACCTCTGCTTTGGGATTCTACCCAATAGTAAGGACTGCAGCAATGGAAGGCGAAGAACATAGTACAGTTTTGTACCTACCATAAATGTAGATGTTCGAGGATTCCATTGCTGCAGTCCAATTTACCCTCCCTCCTTCCCCTCTGTGTTTAGGGGTGGTTGTGTAGGTGATTTACCTGCTTATATTTTTGTATATATTGTTCATGTTTTGGTGCAGGTATTTTGGGCCTTGTCTTTTTAGGGTCTTCTGACATCTGGGGCAAGAAAAGACTGAGGATATGACGCCGGTCATGCGCATTAGTACCCTGACGTACTGACGTCAGTCTAATGCGCCCTGACCGACGTCAGCCTTATACTCTGGTATTCGGGCCGACTGGATGCGGACTATACCCAATAGTAAGGACTGCAGCAATGGAATCCTCGAACATCTACATTTATGGTAGGTACAAAACTGTACTTTTCTCAAGGGTGTCCTTCATTTGAGCCCACCTAGGAGGGCTGTCCCCCCTTCCTTATGTCATTACCTTTTGTCTTGGAAAAGCAGAAAATCTTACTCAACCTCCTTTCAAACCAGCAGTTTCTGCATCTTTATAGCTTTGTACTTTGAAAACTATTCTACTAGAAGCCCTTACTTCCTGCTAAGGGATTCTGAGCCCCAAGTCCTAATGGCCTGTCCTCCTTTCATTATTTTCCATGAGGATAGGGTATCTTATAGGATCAGTCCTTTCTTAATGTGTAAAGTAGTCAGTGAGTTGTCTCTCAACTATGGTATTAATCTGACTATTTTCTTTCCAAACCCTCCAAACAAGGGTGAATGACTTCTGCACTCCCTGGATGTATGTAGGCAACTCAAATTCTGTCTGGATAAGACAAAAGACATTAGGAAAACGGACCAACTTCTTTCCAGGAAATTAAGATAAGAACTGGTCTTCAATCAAACAATTGTCAACTAGATTTCAAAATTCATTTCGTTTTGTTATTCCCATCATGACAAATCCTTATCCTTTTTGATTAAGGCTCATTCTTACTAGTGCCGTTTCTTCCTCTGGAGCCTTTTACACAGGAATTGATTCCAGGGGTAGTTTAGACGCAGCCACTTAATCGTCTGTGTATACCTTCACAAAACGCTACTTTAGATGCTTTCTATTGAACCAGTGCTAGGTTTACTCACCTCTTTTGCTAGATCCATGCTATCTGAATTGATTGACAGCTACCCTGTTCCTGGTCCTTCCTCCCTTTCTAGATGATGAGCTTTGGGAATCATCCGTTAGTGTTGGAATAAGGCATCTGATCTAAAGAAGGACATAGTACAGTTGTGAAAGAACTTACCATATAAATAGAGGTCTGTCTGATCACTGTTGCAGTATTAACTTCCCATCCACCTTCCCTCTTTCTTTTAATGTTTATGTTATGAATGCTCAGTGTCCTTAGGGGGAACCATTTCTATGCTTCCCAACTCTTAGCGGACCTTAATCTTTTACTAGTTATTTTCCTCTGGTGTCTCCAGGTCTCTTGGCTTAGATATGATCTGAGGATTTACTCTCACATGGCCACTTATTTACCCTTACACCCATTGGGCTTAGGTCATACTTTGGACATATGGCCATGTGGAAGGGGTTATTTTTGCTGTGATATCTTGGCCTGATAACCTTGGAGAGATAACCAAATAGTATTGAAATACAGCAACATTGATCAGTAAGACATCTACTGTTAAGGTATTTTTTGTACAACTGTACTACCGTCATTTCAGGTACTCCCCACAGTTTTCTATAGGCAATTGGTCTTGCTGATGCCAGTAGCTGCTGTTAAAAAATTTGCCGAGTGTTGTGAAGTTTTGTTCCACTGCCTTTGTTGCAGAGAGGAGGAAAAACATTATCAGTGCATATAGTTGCTATCACCTGTCCCTCTTTCTCCAGGACCGTCCCAGTTTGGATAGTTATGTCTTATAGGTGTGCAATATTAAAAATGGCAAATGTTTTCATATTTTATTGGAAAAAATTTCTGACTTTTCTCTAAATGTAGCAATGTAGCAGAAAAACTGTAATACTTCATTTAAATAATCTAAATAGCATATAGAGTAGTAAAAAAAGATATTACATCACAGTCTGTATTTTGGTAATAAAATGAAACATAATCCTTGTCATTGATTGATGGCTCTGTTTGCCTGCAAAATCTCAAATTTCAGTAAGAATGTCTCAGTTCGGGCATATAAAAAGTTGGCAACCTTTGTAGTTAGCCACATTTTTTGTATAATGATTTACTTGTATGAGGTATTCTTTTCTGTATCTGAAACAGAGACTGAGTTGAGTGAAATCAAAGCTGATTTTGTTGGCTGAGATGTTAATACTGACTTCAAGATTCAAGTAGGTGAAACAGTTTTGATATCTGTGCTTGGGATTGCATCTGGAGTTTCTTACATATCTGGAGTATGAATTGTAATTTTCTTTGGGACTGGGGACAACCTTTAGTCCTTAACTAGCCTTGCACTTGATACTGCAGTTGAGGTTCTTAATAAGCCACTTTGAAGTCTTTTATATTGGAGGGAGGGAATTTATTATACGTAGCAAGTACATACACACACACACACACACACACACACATATATATATATATATATATATATATATATATATATATATATATTCATATTCTAAGCCCAATGTTGTACAGCTCTGTAGGTAAACAGCCCAGTCAAATCTCGCATCTGTTCAAAAATATGTTAAATATCAGAACAGCACTGTGAAGCCTTGCGTTTAGAGTATGTACATTTTGAGGGTTTGGGTCACAGCATCCCCATGGGGTTAAGATAGACTGATCCCAAGCAAACCATTATTTGATTCTTTTTGTCTTGTGTATTAAATTTATGCTTTACATTTGTTCTGATGTATATTTTAAGTATTATATTGGGAATTTGGATTTTACTGTGGTGGTGGTGCTGCTGTAGCGTTGTCGCCTCACAGTTAGACGTTGCCTGTTTGATTCTCAGTTAGAGCGTCTTCTGTGTGGCGACATGCGTGAATGGGCGTTCCTTCGTTGAAGGTTGTGCGTTAGGCCCGGCAAGCCAGTATGTAAAAATCTTCTGCCAATCATTAGCGGACCGGAGTTCCATTGTGGCGACCCCTAACCGGGAAAAGCCGAAAGACACAAACATATTGGGAATTTGGATTTTCTTCATTTGGATGTCGGACTTTTGTTGCACTCAGGATTTACGTTTCAGCTTTAAGGTCTCAGCCATTTATTCTTAGTCTTATGATAGGTAGCCTGTGTGGAATTAACTGTGATGTCCTTCAAGAATGCAACTGCAGTCCTGACATATGGGTTGTCCTGCCTCAGGCAGCCCTTCGGTCGGCCGGATTCCAAAGTCTGGGTCCGGCGTCGGCTGATGTCACCTCTTCCCTGACGTCAGAGGCTGGGGTATAAAAGCATCCACCGATGCCATTTTCTTCAGTCTTTCTTGCCATGCGGTACCCGAAGCAGAAGCAGTTCGCAAGTGCCGGTCGGCCAGCTCCTGTGTTTTCAGTTACCGAAGTCATCAAAAAGCTAAGTACCCCGTTGGGGAACCTTTTCTTGCCTCAGCCGATGTCAGACAAAACTGAAAAAGTTAATAATTGTTTGTCTTGTGGTAAACAAATACCTCAGAAGGACTTCCATTCTTACTGCCTTCCCTGCCTGGGCCCAGACCACGTCGTTCCCGGCCTGTGCTGCCTGTGCTTGCTTCAATAAGCGCACACTTAGGCGCCAGGCAGAATTTGCACTTTTATGGGGGAAATTACTCCTATATCATGCCGTCGGAACTTCCGACAGCGCACGTTTCCAAAAAGCGGAAGGACCGGGACCGACCTTCGTGGCCCGTGACTTCCACCGACACCATGCCTAAGCCTACTGCGAGTGCATCGGTCTCTTCGGAGGCGGTAATTCAACCGCTCCAGGCCGACGACACCATTTTACCGCACACTTCGGTCCCAGAGGCTTCCCCGGTGCCGGTTGTTGCTTTTCCTCCAGAACCTGAAGCCCAAGATTTGCCTGACCCCATACCGATGGACAAAGTTACTCCAGCACGTGGGGCAGCTAGGCCTCCTGTGTCTATGTCCATCAAGGCCTACACACGTGCTAAGGCTGCCAGCTCCCACTTCGGATAAACAGTTCATGACTTTAGCTGCAGATCTAATTTCTTTAATCAGGGGCTCTCAGGTTCATCCAGACAGAGGTTCTCAGCCGCCTTCAGACAAAAGGCCTAGGGTTGAGCAGACAGATACCCTTTCTTCAGATGAAGCCTCTGGTGAGTCAGGCCTTTCAGATTCCCAGGAAGAACCCTTCCCGGCCTACGAGGATTCTGATGCAGATGAATCCATTCCCTCTGCCTCTCCTCCTGAGGATATTTCTTTCGGGGAAGTGCTACACTCCATGAGAGAGCATTTTAAGTGGCAGGGCCAGGACTTCTCGGACTCCAGGAAAAGGCTTCGGACCTTCCTTAAGTTACCCCAGCACAGGCCTTTAGCTTTTCCCCCAGTGTTAGATGTATTGGATGATGTCTACTCAGACTCCAGCACTTCACCTGATTCTCTCCCTCCTGCTCCTGTCAAGCCTGACAGATATTATAGGGTTCCTGAAACTCATAAGCATCTCTTTAAGGCCCACTCTGTTGACCTAGAAACTATTTCACAGGGGCCCAAAGGAGTGGCCACTTCCACGACCAAGAATCCTTTGCCCGCAGACAGGGAAGCTAGGTCCCTGGAGAGGTGGGGTAAGAAAGTTTATACCTCTACCACCCTTGCCTTGAGTTCTCTTAACTGTCTTTTTCATATGTTTCAGTATCAGGATTTTCTGATGGATGATTTGCAGAAAAAATTAGCCTCTCCTGAGCCTTTAGATAGAAAGGCTTTGCAGGATTTGGTTCATAATACTCAGCAGGTTAGCAATCTTTTTCTTCAGTGTGGTTATGATGCATTGGAAGCTTCATGTAGGGCAGCTATGACAGGGGCCGTCATACGTAGACATGCTTGGTTGAAAGAACAGTCATTGCCAGACCATGTTAAAGTATAGCTTTTAGATGCACCTCTGGAAAAAGACAAGCTATTTGGTGCTAATGCACAGGGTGTGTTGAAATCAATTGAGGAGAAGGCTAGATCAGTACAAACAGTCAAAGATTTCCTCCAGGTTCAGCCACCAAGGTTCAGCAGGAATTGGCCTTCGAAGAATTGGTCCTTTCCAGACACTGACAAGTTTCAAAGGGGAAAAAGCAGGCGTCCTCAAGGTAGAGGGCAATACCGAGGCTCTTACAGGGGCCGCCAATGGCAACCAACTAATCAGAGAAGTGGCGCAGGGACTCCCACTGCTCCACAGGGACAACCACAATGACTTGTCTTTGACACCGCCGACCAAGGCTCAAAAAGAAGCTCCTTTAGGCGGAAAGTTATCCTTTTTCCAAAAAATTGTACATTTTTACAAAGGACGGATGGATTTTGAACATAATAGACAAAGGTTACAGGTTCCACTTCCATACCTTACCAACAAGACAAGGCATGCCAAACCTGCCACACAATCAAAGGGCAGAGGCACTCATACAAGTTTCAAAGCTGTTACAAATCAAAGCAATAGAAAAGGTTCCTCCTCAGAAACAAGGCCAGGGATTCTACTCAAGACTGTTCCTTGTTCCAAGAAAAGAAAAGCAATGGAGACCTATACTGGACATGTCCGCTCTAAACACTTTTCTCATTGTGCCAAAATTCAAAATGCTGACGTTACAGCAACTTCTTCCCATGCTGGTCAAGGGGTCTTGGCTGGTTACTCTGGACCTCAAGGAGGCATATCTGCATGTCCCAATCGGATACAGCTGCAGAAGATACCTCAGATTTCTTGCAGGGTCAGAGCATTATCAATTCTCAGCATAGCCTTTTGGCTTATCTACTGCGCCCAGAGTATTCACGAAATGCCTGGCATTAGTAATTGCACATTGCAGACTTCAGGGGATACAAATATACCCTTATGTGGACGACTGCCTTATACAAGCGGACAGCCAGCAAGCCTTGATAAGAAACTTGGGCTATGTCATTCACTTACTACAGGCTTTGGGATACACAGTTAGCATTCAAAAATCAAGACTACTGCCATCCCAGCAAATAATATTTCTAGGAGCCAAACTGGACACAAATTCACAAATGGCTTTCCTCACAGAAGAAAAACAGGAACAATTACCAGATTACTTCAAAAGCCTAGAAAAGCACACCCAGATGACTGCAAGGAAATTCCTGCAGGCCCTGGGTTTCATGGCATCTTGCATTCTCCTGATCCCTCTGGCAGGACTACACATGAGAAAATTACAATGGTACCTAAAAAGTCTATGGTCTCAACACAGCCACAACTTAGAAGCAATTATTCCACTCATTCCATGTCTACAGAAGGAATTTTTGTGGTGGGCACAAGCAAGCCAGCTAAACAAAGGCATGCCTTTCAACAAACCTCAAGCAAGCCAAACCATTACAACAGACGCCTCAGATCATGGATGGGGGGCGCACATGGAAGGCAGATGCATTCAAGGGCAATGGGCTCCCCGGGAATTGCATCTGCACATCAATCGAAAAGAGATGCTGGCAGTGATTCATGCAATCGAGGCCTTCGGAAAATTTCTTCAACAAGGTCATCTGCTAATAAAGACAGACAACACCACTGTTATGTGGTACATAAACAAGCAGGGAGGCACTCATTCTTACCCCCTTTGCAGACTAACAATGACTCTTTGGCAGAAGTCCCTGGAACTGAACATACAGTTGCAATCCCAGTTTGTTCCAGGCAAGGACAATATTCTGGCGGACAGTCTAAGCAGAAACATTATAGACCCCCATGAATGAATGTTGCATCCAGACATTTTTTCACAAATAACTCATGCATGGGGAAGGCCGGATATAGACCTCTTCGCCTCACACCACAATTATCATCTGAAAAAGTTCTGCTCAAGGGCACACCATCCTCAAGCCTGGAGAATAGATGCTCTCTCCGTCAGTTGGAATTCTCTAACAATCTATGCATTCCCGCCTCTACCATTAATGACCAAGGTGTCACTGAAGATCAAAGCAGAACAACCGAAAGGCATTTTGATAGCTCCAGACTGGCCAAGACAACACTGGTACCCTTTACTAAGGAGCATAACTCGCACCAAACTGTGGCCCCTGCCTCTATGGCCTCTGCTTATAACTCAGCACAGTTACAGGACTGTTCATCCAAACCTGCAAACATTGCAACTGACAGCTTGGAGGGTTACATGACTTCCCCCCATATTTCTCTCTCCAAAAAAGATCAAGAGATCCTACTGGAAGCACGCAGGCCTTCTACCAGGAAAACTTATTTAGCCTAATGGAAGAGGTTCAGCATCTGGAATGCCAACAAGGGTCAGGATGCATCAGTGATGAACATCCCTCAGATTCTAGAATACTTGGCAGAAATGTTTCACAATGGCCTTTCATATTCTTCCATAAAAATACACGCTTCAGCAATTTCAGCAAAATACAACTGTGATCCACCTGTGTTTTCACATACTTTGCTAAGACAGTTTCTAAGGGGGATAAAGAATATCAAGCCTCCAAGAAAACCACCAGTGCCGGCATGGGACCTCAATTTCGTCTTGGAAAAATTAACTCTTCCTCCTTTTGAGCCAGCAGCATCTTCAGAATTGCAATTCCTCTCCTGGAAAACAGTTTTCCTGTTGGCAATTACTTCAGCAAGAAGAGTCTCGGAGATACAGGCCCTCATGGCAGTACCTCCATTTCTCATTTTTCATCAGGACAGTCTCTCTTTAAGAACCAATCCTTCATTCATGCCAAAAGTGATATCCAGGGTTTCTCTAAACCAAGCAATTCACCTGCCTACTTTCTTTCCCAATCCTCAAAATAAAGGGGAAAAACTTCTGCACACTTTGGACATACACAGACAATTGCGCTATTACTTGGATAGAACAAAGGCCAACAGAAAGTCTGACCAACTATTTGTAGCTTACGCTCCTGGAGTATAAGGGAAGGCAATTTCCAAACAATCAATTTCAAAATGGATTGGAAACTGCATCAGATTCTGTTACTCTTTCCATGGAAAAGGTGTGCCAGCCAATATCAGGCCACACTCCACCAGAGCTACAGCCACCTCCACAGCCTTTTTAAGAGGGGTGGCTACAAAGGACATTCTAGAAGCTGCTACATGGAGCTCCGTGCATACATTTTCCAAGCATTACAACCTGCCATTATATTTCAGATCCCGAGCAGGCTTTACTTCTGCAGTCCTGCAGGGCATTTTAGATACACCATCATTATCTTAGATCCTACCACCCCCAGCTTGGCTATGGTATTCAACCCATATGTCAGGACTGCAGTTGCATTCTTGAAGGACATAGTACAGTTTTGTACCTACCATAAATGTAGATGTCCGATAGATATGCAACTGCAGTCAGGTTTTCCCTCCCTCCTACCCCTCTGTAATTATCTTTTTGGGTCCACTCCCTCCTTTTTCATATTAGCTGGGGATAGTATTTATGGTGTATCTGTTTATTACTGTTGTGCATGTCTGAAATTTTATCCATGCTCTAAATTTAGCCTTCCTTGGAGGGCAACTGGCATCTGGGGCAAGAAACACTGAAGAAGATGGCATCGGCGGATGCTTTTATACCCCAGCCGCTCTGACGTCAGGGAAGAGGCGACATCAGCCGACGCCGGACCCAGACTTTGGAATCCGGCCGACCGAAGGGCTGCCTGAGGCAGGACAACCCATATGTCAGGACTGCAGTTGCATATCTATCGGACATCTACATTTATGGTAGGTACAAAACTGTACTTTTGGGGTGGTACAGAGCAGAAAAAACTCTTATTTTAAAATGTTTGGAACAGGTGGAATCAAAGAAAAGTACAGTTGTGTACGCTTACCATAAATGTAGATGTTCGAGTGTATTCACTGTTGCAGTCATTACATTTGGGTAATCTGCTGGCAGGTTGCCCTCAGTCGGCCTGGTTAACAAAGTCTTGGGTCCTGCGTCGGTTGCTGTCCCTTCTTCCATGACATCAGTTCGTCAGGGATATAAAGCATGCAGCCGACACCATTACATCAGTCTTTCTTGCCTTGCGGTGCCCAAAGCAGAAGCAGTTCGCAAGTGCCGGTCGGCCGACTCCTAAAATTTTCGTTTTCGAGTTTCAGAACCAAAGTCTTCAACTAAAAGCTAAGTACCCCGTTGGGGAAACTTTTTCTTGCTCCATAACCGATGTCAGTAAAAGTTAATAATTGCATTACTTGTGGGAAGCAAATACCTCATAAGGATTTTCATTTGTACTGTATTCTTTGCCTAGGCCCTGACCACGACATACCTTGCTGTCGGTTTTGTGCATTATTTAAATCAGTGCACTATCCATCATCGGAACATTTTTGTTTCTAAATATTTCGGCTCTAGGTATAATTATCCAGAAATTACGTTGGTTAGCCATTCAACTACCGGAATACCAAAAAAACGCAAAGAAGGAGACGGAGACAAGCCGTTGAGGTCCAAAACTGCTGACGACACTTCTCCTAAGCTAGTCGCCAGTTCGCCGTTACTCAGTGAGGCGCTTTCCCAGCCCCTGATACCAGCTACTTCTGATTCGCAGGCCTCTACTGAGATCCACTCGGAGTCCAGTATGCCGCGAGATGCTTCACATATGGAACCCGCGGATGTCTCTACCTTGGATGGGTCCAGAGCCGCTGAGCAGGCACCGGCTTCTGAGGGTGTATTCAGGTCTACAGACTTGCATATTAAACCAACTCCAACTTCAGTACTAAGGCCTAAATCCCAATCTATGTCTAAAGGACTGATGCCCGGGCCACATGTTCATGCCCCTATACCTAAAAAAACAATGGCTAAAGATTTAATTACTGTAATCAGGGGTAGTCAACCCCCCCCCCCCTCCAGGAGGCCTAGGATTGAACTTGACTATGAATCTTCTGAACAGGACTCTGTTTCTCTGACTCTTCTAATGATCTGAATTTGTCCATACCTACTTATGAGGACTCTGATGCAGAGGATTCCATTCCCTCTGCCTCTCCGCCTGAGGATTTCTCTTTTGGGAAAACTTTACATATCTTAAGGGAGCATTTCCACTGGGAAAGTCAGGATTTCTCTGCATCCAAAAACAGGCTTAGGGATTTCCTTCTTCCTCAGCATAGGCCTTTGGCTATACCTCCTATACTAAACATTGTTGATGATGTGTTTTTGGAATCCAGTATAACCCCTGATTCCTTGCCTCCAGCCCCTAGCAAACCAGACAGGTCCTACAGGGTTCCTGAGACGCACAAATTCCTTTTCAAGAATCCTGTTGCGGACCCTGAAACCATTTCTCTGGGGCCCAAGGGCATTAAGGCTTCTACTGCTAAAAATCCTACCCCTTCTGATACAGACTCCAGGGCGCTGGATAGATGGGGTAAAAAGGTTTATACTTATGCAACCTTAGCAATCAAGGCTTTAAACTGTCAATTCTATATGCTAAAATATCAACAGCATATTATGGGACTGCTTAAACAGAAAATGATGTTGATTTCTGACTGTATGGAGAGTAAAGATTTACAGGATTTATTACATTCAGCTGAACAAGTTGGCAAACATACTTTGCAATGTGGTTTTGATTCTTTAGAGGCCTCTTGCAGGGCTGCTGCTACTGGGTCTGTGCTTAGAAGGCATGCTTGGCTTATGGAGCAATCTCCGCCTGATTATGTTAAAGCAAAACTTCTGGATGCTCCTTTACTGCAGGACAACCTGTTTGGCAATAAGATGGAAGATAAAGCTAAATCTATGCAAACTGTGAAAGTACAACCTCCTAGATTTAGTAGGCACTGGCCTACTAAGAACTGGTCCTTTCCAGCTACTTCCAGGGCCACTCCAGCCAAACCCAGACATTCCAAAAGCACCAGGTTTCAGTCCCAAAGGACTTTCAGAACTAAGCAATTGGGGTGCTTCCACTTCCAAATCTGGAAAGAACAAGGCACCACCCTATGGTAAACAGTCTCAATGACTTCTCATTAAAATTACCAAGCACTTACCTATTAGCAGCCCCTTTGGGGGGAAAACTGGCTCTTCATTCAAGTAACTGGCAACTTATAACCCAGGAGAAATGGGTTTTAAATATAGTGTCCCAGGGATACAGATTTCATTTCCACACACTGCCAACTCCAAACGGGTGGCCAGACCTGCCCCCAAATCAGTGGACAGGGGCTCAGAAACAAGTACTTTCCCTTCTAAACATGGGGGCTATTCAACTAGTACCAGAAAAGGAAAAGGGACAAGCTTTCTATTCCAGACTTTTCCTGGTACCCAGAAAAGACCAATCATGGCATCCAATTCTGGACCTGTCTATTCTAAACACCTTTCTGGACATTCCAAAATTCAAGACGCTGACTCTTCACCAGTTACTTCCTATGCTAGGCAAGGATGCCTGGTTGGCAACTCTAGATTTAAAAGAGGCTTACCTGCATATCCCAATCAGGGAATTTTGCAGAAGATACCCACGCTTCAAAGCAGGCTGCATACATTATCAGTTCTCTGCACTGCCCTTTGGATTGTCTACTGCATCCAGGGTGTTCACAAAGTGCCTGGTTCCAGTAATTGCATTTTGCAGGCAAAGAAATATTCAAATATATCCATACCTGGATGATTGTCTAATTCAGGTAGAAAACCAGGCCATTCTTCTAAAAAATCTGGCGTTTGTAAAAAGAGTTCTAACCTGTCTAGGGTATACCATAAACAAAAAGAAATCTCAACTGGTACCCTCTCAAAAAATTACATTCCTGGGTGCAAGCTTGAATACAACTGCCCAGATGGCTTTCCTTATGCCAGAAAAGCAAATTCATTTGGTGACTTACTTCAAACAGGTGGCCACAAAAAACCCTGCTATCTGCAAGGCAAATACTGCAAGCCTTGGGGTTCATGGCCTCCTGCATTCTTCTAATTCCATATGCAAGACTGCATATGAGGAAACTTCAGAGGTACTTAAAAAGTTTATGGAGTCAGCATTGTCACAGCTTGGAAATGATGATTCCTATTTTACCTTGCCTGCACCTAGAGTTCCTATGGTGGGCAGAGGTCTGCCACCAAAACAAGGGACTTCAATTCACACCACTCCCTGCCGCCCTAACTACAGACACATCATTTACTATTAAAATCAACCAGTTATTATGAGTCATTTGTTTAAATGGATAATATTTTGCCCTAGGATGTGGAGACAAACTTTCCCTTAAACAGCTTTTCTGTATTTTTGACTGTCATCTTTGTTTTTTTTGTTGATATTCCAAGATTGTTGAACCATGTCTGACCCCTTTCTCAGCATACTGCAACTGACCTCATGTGCTAGACCACATGAAAGTTCTTGGATAATGTATTCACTGCCTGAATAACGGTTTTTGCGCTGTTGCATCTTCTCATAGTGCTAAGCCTGCATTTTTCACTTGGGGTGATGTGTTATCTGAAACATCTGTTAGGAAAATGAGTGTGAGATGCTTTGTCTTTGACGTAAAATGATATGTTGGATTGCTGTTACATCAGCCATCTTAGCAGAGCAAGTGTCGACTGTTTTTTTACAGGTTCTGTGTTTGACTGTCCATTTCGAAAGCTTCACATTGTTTCACGTTTTCCTAAACTTTATTATTTGCTGCTTATTTTTTGTTTCCTGATACTTAGTCCTATTCATCTGTTGTAATATTCTTTACACGAGAGAGTTGCCTGCCCAGGCGACCAGATGTCAGCCAGAATACCCAGGTCTTTTACTACTGTAAGGTGCACAGTATGTCTCATGTAGGCAGCTTTTGGATGTAGGTCATAAAAGTGACATACATGCGCACCATCCTCAGAACTTCTTTGTTGCAAGTTGGATCGCCAGTCTCGGACGTCGCTGTGCTGCTGGAATCGAGTGTTTCTTCTAAAGATAAGTGTCCCGTTGGGGAACCTTTTGTGTCTTTTGCTGCTTTATCCTTTTTTTTCCTTTGAGTTAATGTCATCCAGGGAAGGGAAGTGTGATTGTGGAGGGCAGATTCCACACAAAGATAGTGACTCTGTGTCTCCTTTGTCTTGGACCCCACCGTGACCATAAGAACTGTTCTATCTGCCAGCCATTCTTTCCCAAGACTCTTCAGAGCAAACTATCCTCCCTCGCAATATATGTAGAGAACCAGTGCTTGACAATCCTTGCCAAAAGCACTATGGAGGGTTCCTCTGGCCCACAACCAAACCTGCCATAAAGCAGAAGGCCAAAAGGCCTAGGCCCAAAGCTTCAGTTGTGTCTCTCCCCGCAGATGTCTCACCCAAGGTGCATGGTAGCCCAGAGATGCATTCTGCTTTGGATCTGGATCCTCAGGCCAAGCCCATTTTGCAGGCAGTCTTAGACCCACAGGCCAGCACATCCAGAGAGGCCTCCTAGGCATCTGGTACAGTTGTCCAGGGGCAACCAAGGCTCATTCTGTCAGAAGGTCCTAGGGGAATCAAGGAAATCTTGGTGAGGGAAGAAGTCAATTCGGGTATACTTGAATGCAGGCCTACGTTCAAACCTCCAACTTTACATCGGATGGACATGCCTTCTAAAAAAAAACAAGAGACTAAGGAACCATCCCCTCCTCAAGACCACCAGAAAGAGTGGCAAAATTTTCCCAAGGATTATTCAAGGCCTTCATGTCCTTGAGGCCTACTCCTGAGTCCCCTGCTTCTCCCTTCTCCTGACCTACCTCACCCCAAAAAAAGGGTCAGACAACAGCCTACTTCAGAGGAAGAACTTTCATCTGATAATGAGATGGAATCGCCTATTGAGGAAATCTCATTTGGGGAACCCTTTTAAAAATGAGGGACCACTTCAAGTGGGACAGCACTTAAATGTCAGATGTTCAAAAGAGGTACTACGACTTTCTCCAGGTGGAAACCCCCAGCCCTTCAGCTATCCCACTGCTTATTCCTGCCTTTCTGGATGTCTTTGCTTACACATTCCTAAATCCTTACTGTCAGCTTTTGGCCCCTAAGACGCCAGAAAGATATTTTGAAGTCCCTCAAGACTACAACTTCCTCTTTAAGGCCCCTGTTGCAGACCCCTCAGCCATCTCTCTTTCTTCAGACAAAGCTTCGAGGTCCCTTCCTTCCACCTCTCTCCTTCCCTCTGACAAAGACAGCAGGCACCTAGAGAGGTTGGGAAGAAGGTATATACTTTGACTACTCTAGCCTTTAAGGCTTTGAGCTGTCAAACATATATGACTAAGTATTCCCTGGAACTTGTCACAGCTATCTACAATTGTTTCCAATAGCTCTGATTCAGAAAACAAGGCCTTGTCCTCTTCCCTAATTGCTGCATTTTCCCAGGTGACCCCATCACTGAATAAATGCAGTTATGTTGCTGTTGAAGGTACCTCTAGGACAACTGCCTCTGCCTCATTGTTGACAAGATTTGCATGGTTAAGACTTCAACCCCTTCCCTGAGGACATAAAGACAAAGCTCATGGATGCTCCCCTTGACAATTCTGCGTTATTTGGTAAGGCTTCAAGCTGATCTCTTCAGATCACTGCAGGAAAAGAGTAAAGAGGTAAAAGAACTCAAACACGTTCTGATCTCACCAGTCCCCAAGTTCCATAGGAACTACCCTTCCAAACAGATGACGGTCCGCAGGCAAACCAGGCCCTCCCAACCTAAGCTCTCCAAGGGGAGCAATAAAGCACATCACTGCTAATCTGCTTCCCTCTTCCCACCTGCATAAGCAGCCTTTTCCTGACAGAGCAGGTTCTTCCTGACCCCTCAGGGCTTCCTTGCTCTACCCCTCTTTCCCTACACCTCTCCCTATCCCTTCCAGTCTGGGAATCCATCACACAAGATGCCTGGGTCTTGTACATCATAAAATACAGATATTTCATGACACAGCATATCCTGCAACCACCTGCAGAACAGGTACCCGTCTTCCCTCAGGTATTGGCAGACCTGCTGGGAACATGGAACCATGCAACCAGTGCCCACACACCAAAAAGGAACATGCTTCTACTCCCACATATTCCTAGTACCCAGAAAGGAGGGTCTGTGGAGATGCATCCTAGATCTCTCCTTCCTCAACATCTTCCTAGATGTGCCCTCCTTCAAAATGCTCTCCCTTCAGACGTTGTTTCCTCTGATCCTCCCACAGCCCTTTCTGGCATCCATAGACTTCAAAAATGCTTACCTGTATGTTCCCATTTATCCCAAGTTCAAGACATTTCTTTGTTTCTCTGTGGCATCCTGGCACTTTCAGTTCTCGGCCTTGCCTTTTGATCTTTCTGCAGCCCCAAGAGTTTTCACAAAATGCTTATCCCCAGTTGTCACAATTTGCAGTTTCCAAGGTATTCAAATACCTGTTCCAGGCAAACACCCCCGGAGGAACTGCAGAGGAACCCCCACTCAGCCATTGTCATCCTACAACAATTAGGATTCACAATCAACTTCAAAAAATCTTCCCTCACCCCAACCCAAGATCATGTCTTTCTGGAGTGCAGATTCCAGACATACAATGGTAGTGTCCCTTCCACCTCAAAAGGCACAGGAGCTCTGCCAGACTTTTTCAAACCTCCTTCCCCTGCTCCTTTTGTCAGCAAGGCAATTTCTCAGGATCAAAAATGAACAAGAAACACCATCCGTACCACAGCAGCAAAATTGTATTAATATTGTAAATGCTTTCAAGGATTCATTCATTCATTCATTCATTCATTCATTCATTCATTCATTCATTCAGGAACATTAATTAAAAACAATCAGCATTTAAAGACACAGTGACATCAATGCATGTGTCTTTAAATGCTGATTGTTTTTAATTAATGTTACTATTTAAGCCTTGGAAGATTTTTTATCTGAAGTCTGATGAAGAGGTTGAATCATTGAAAGCGCTTACAATATTAATAAACTTTTGCTGCTGTGGTACGGCTGGTGTTTCTTGTTCGTTTTTGGTTTTGGTTTGTGCGCTGGCTGTTTCATTAATTGGAGAGATTTTTACTTTCTAATTTCACAGGATCCTTGGACTGATGGCTTCCACCATACCTGTGCTGCATCTGGAAAAACTTCATATGAGGAAGTTTCAATGGTTCTTGAAGCCGGTGTGGACACAGCATGCCCAGTCTCTAGAATTTCAAACTCCGCTAATACCTTGCTAGAATAAGGAGCTTCTGTAGTGGATCCAGCAAATCTCCCTCAACCTGGGACTTCCCATCCACCCCCTGCCCCCCCCCCAAGTTAAGAACTGTACGCAGATGCTTCGGATACAGGCTGGGGGGCTGTGTTGGTTCCCCATACTGTACAAGGGCTATGGCCTCCCTCTCAGAAAAAGGATCACATAAATGTAAAAGAGTTGAAAGCATTGATTCTAGCTCTTCAATCCTTTCAGTCCCTTCTCATCCCAAGCTGGTTGAGGGTCTACACAGACAACATAACTGTTCTCTGGTATGTGAACAAGCAGGGGGGACCAAATCCTACCTCCTCCGCAGATTAGCTTTACAGGTTTGGGAGCTAGCCCTCCAACTTCAGATTTCTCTGCAGTCGGTCTCCAATAAGAACTCCGTGGCAGACACCTTGAGCAAATCCACAACACAGACCCACAAATGGATGTTGCACAGAGATGTGTTTGTGGACATAGTCCACCAGTAGGATATTCCTCAGATTGTTAGCCTCCCCTCTGAGGAGACGTCAAAGATTTTGTGACAGGGACCCTCACTCTGTGGCTTGGAAAGTGGACACCATATCAGTACACTGGAAGGGGAAATTTCTGTATACATTCCCTCCCCTTCCACTCATTCCAAAAGTCCTGCCGAAGATTCAGCAGAATTTACTAAAAATCTTGCTGGTGACTCCCTGTTGGCCAAGACAGAATTGGATGTCCTTCATGGATGCATCTGCAGTCATAACAACTGGGTTGTCCTGTCGTCAGGCAGCCCTTCAGTCGGCCGGATTCCAAAGTCCGGGTCCGGCTTCGGCTGATGTCGCACTTCACCCGACGTCATCTCTGTTGGTCCTCGGGTATAAAGGCATCAGCCGACGCCATTTTCCCCAGTCTTTCTTGCCGCGTGGCGCCCGAAGCAGAAGCTGTTCGCAAGTGCCGGTCGGTCGGATCCAGAGATGACTTCTACCGAATACTACTTCGAAGACTTCTAAAGCTAAGTACCCCGTTGGGGACTCTTTCTTGCCTCAGCCGATGTCAGAAAAAGTTAATAATTGTTTAACCTGTGGGAAACAAATACCTCATAAAGATTTCCACTCTTACTGTCTGCCTTGTTTAGGCCCAGCCCACGACGTAGCAGCCTGTTCGGCCTGTGCTTCTTTCAACCGACGAACGCTTAGGCGTCGGTCGGAGTTTGCAGAACAGTTTTTCGGTTCTGATTTTGCGTACATTATGCCGTCGGATCTTCCGACTACCCAATCTGCCAAAACGCAAAGATAAAGACCGACACCGCGGTCCGCGGTTTCGCTGAAACCATGGTTAAGCAAACGCGAGTGTCTCGGTTTCGGCGAAACCGAGAAAACTGATCAAAGTACAGCTGAATCTATCTCTACAACTGAGGCCCCTGCTACCATTCTTGAATCGGCCTCAGAAATTATACCCACTACGGTGGTTGCCACTGACTTATCAGACACCATTCCCTTGGATGTCTCTACCCCAGCACGTGGTGCTGCTAGGCCTCCAGCAGCCATGTCCATTAAGGCCTTCGCCAGGGCTAAAGCAGCCAAGACTACTAAAACAGTGCCTGTTAAACCCCCTTCAACCAGGCCCTCCTCTAGTTCTCAAATGCTTATTCTGGCAGAAGATTTAATTTCATTAATTAGAGGATCTCAGTCTCACCCAGACAGGGCCTCTCAGCCCCCAGAGAAAAGAGACCTAGGGCAGAGCCCCCTGAGCCAGTGTCATCTGATGATTCAGCCGATGAATCAGACATAACTGACCAGCCAGAGGCTCTTTTCTCTAATTTTGAAGACTCTGATGCTGAAGAATCCATTCCAGCTGCTTCCCCACCAGAAGAATTTTCCTTTGGGGAAACCTTACATGCCATGCGAGAGCAGTTCCAATGGCAGCAACAGGATTTTTCAGACTCCAGAAAAAGACTTAGGACTTTTCTACACCTTCCACAACACAGGCCCTTAGCTATACCTCCTGTTCTCTCTGTGGTGGATGATGCTTTCAATGATGTCTGCTCCGCTCCAGATTCTTTACCTCCAGCCCCTGCCAAACCAGACAGATTTTACAGGGTGCCAGACACTCATCACCACCTTTACAAGGCCCCTCTTGCAGACCCCGAAACTATATCCCAGGGTCCCAAGGCAGTCGCCGCGACCATAGCTAAAAACCCTATTCCTTCTGAAAGGGAAGCAAGGTCATTAAGACAGATGGGGCAAAAAGGTCTACACTTCAGCTACTCTCTCAGCTAGAGCTTTAAACTGTCAGTTTCACATGATACAATACCAAGAGTTTATGCTTGATCAGTTAACTAAAAAGCTAACCACTGATGAATCTCTTGATAAGAAATATGTATTAGAAATGGTAAATAACATACAACAGGTTAGTAACCATTCCTTAAAATGTGGCTATGATGCACTGGAGGCTTCATTTAGATCAGCCATGACTGGCACAGTGATAAGAAGGCATGCATGGCTAAAGGAGCAAGCTTTACCGGATCATGTTAAAGCAAAGTTACTAGATGCTCCTATGGATAAGACAAGTTTGTTTGGTACACCTGCCCAGCAGGTTATGAAGAAAATGGAAGAAAAGGCAAAATCCGTTCAAACGGTTAAAGATTTCTTGCAGGTTCAGCCCCAAGGTTTAGCAGGAACTGGCCTGCCAAAAATTGGTCCTTTCCTGACTCCACAAGATCTCAAAGGGGCAGAAACAGGCGTTCCAGAGGCAGAAACCAATCCAGAGGAGGTGCCTACAGAGGGCGACAGTGGCAAGGTAACAACAGAGGCACAGACACAACCACTGCCACCACATCAACACAACCACAGTGACTTAATCCTAAATCCGCCTACCAGGGAACAAATAGCAGCTCCTCTAGGCGGGAAGTTAACCTTATTTTCAAAAACTGGCACTATATAACAAAAGACAAGTGGATTTTACAAACCATAGATCAAGGATACCGGTTCCACTTCCACACTTTACCAATCAAAAGAGGAATGCCAAATCTACCTCCAAATCAAAAACAGAGGCTCTACAACAGATAATGCAGTTAGCAAACATGAGAGCTGTGGAAAAGTGCCAACTGCAGAGCAAGGAAAGGGTTCTACTCAAGACTATTCCTAGTTCCAAGAAAGGAAAAAGTTGGAGACCAATTCTCGACCTGTCCGCCTTAAATACATACATCATTGTCCCAAAATTCAAAATGCTGACCCTACAGCAACTTCTTCCCATGCTGGGCAAGGAGTGTTGGCTGGTAACTCTAGATCTCAAGGAGGCATACCTGCACGTCCCCATTCGACCAATCTGCAGAAGATACCTCAGATTTCTTGCAGGATCAGAGCACTATCAATTCTCAGCATTGCCCTTTGGCTTATCTACTGCGCCCAGAGTATTCACAAAATGCCTGGCATCAGTAATTGCCCATTGCAGACTACAGGGAATACAAATTTACCCATACCTGGACGACTGCCTGCTACAAGGGGACAACAAAAGCAAGCTGACAACAGATTTACAAAGGGTCATCTACTTGCTACAAGCACTGGGATACACAGTCAATCTACAAAAGTCAAGGCTGATACCATCCCAAACAAGGACATTCTTGGGCGCGGAATTGGACACAGTAAAACAAATGGCATTCCTAACTGCAGAAAAACAAAAAGAACTCCCTCTTTACTTCTTGGCACTAACAAAGCTGAACAAGTTAACAGCAAGAAAAGTACTGCAGGCCTTGGGCTTCATGGCATCATGCATAATCCTGGTCCCACTTGCCAGACTACATATGAGAAAACTACAGTGGTACCTAAAGAATTTATGGTCCCAACACAGTCACAGCCTAGAAACAGAAATCCCACTAATTCCATGCTTAAAACAGGAGTTCCTATGGTGGGCTCAGGCATGCCAGACAAACCCAGGCCTACCCTTTCGCAGATGTCAAGCAAGCCAGACCATCACAACAGATGCTTCAGACCTAGGATGGGGGGCCCACATGCTGGACAAATGCGTGCAAGGATTGTGGACACAGGATCAACTTCACCTGCACATCAACCTAAAAGAGATGCTGGCAGTAAAACTGGCAATCCAAAGGTTCAGACCATTTCTCAAAGAGGGCCAGTTGATGATAAGGACAGACAACACCACAGTCATGTGGTACATCAACAAGCGGGAGGCACTCATTCATACCCCCTATGCAGAATGACTTTGGAGCTGTGGAACCTGGCACTCAGCTACAACATCCAGTTACAGGCAATGTTTGTACCGGGAAAAGAAAATATTCTAGCAGACATATTAAGCAGAACCACATCGGATGCCCACGAATGGAAACTGCACCCGGACATTTTCAAGACCATCTCAAAGAAATGGGGAATGCCTCAGATAGACCTATTTGCATCACCTCTCAATCACCAGCTCAAAAAATTCTGCACAAGGACATTACACCCACTGGCATGGAAAGTGGATTCACTCTCCTTCAGCTGGAAAGGCCTGACAGCATATGCATTCCCACCTCTTCCCTTGATACACAAAGTATTACTAAAAATCAAGGAAGAACGTCCAAGGATAATCCTGATAGCTCCAAACTGGCCAAGACAACACTGGTACCCACTGCTGAGGAGCATGTCTCAGAACAATATGTGGCCAATACCCCTGATGCCTTTGATGCTAACTCAGAACAATTACAGCATCATACATCCAAACCTAAAAACGTTGCAACTGACTGCATGGAACATCACATAGCAACAGCTAACCCAGAACTTTCTCAAAGAGTTAAAGACATTATTCTTGAAGCACGCAGACCTTCAACAAGAAGGAACTATGCTGGAAAATGGAAAAGGTTTGTCATTTGGAGTACTGAAAGAGGAAAAGATGTGTCAAACATAGATATGCCTAACATTCTAGAGTATCTGGCGAACTTCTTCATTCAGGCTTGTCCTACTCCTCCATCAAGATACATGCATCAGCTATTTCAGCAGAATACAGCTTTGATCCACCTGTTTTTCGCACCCTTTTCTCAGGCAGTTCCTCAGAGGAATCAAGAATGTAAAACCTCCAAGGAAACCACCTTTGCCAGCTTGGGACTTAAACTTTGTGCTAGAAAAGTTGACACTATCACCCTTTGAACCAGCAGCAACAGCAGACCTACAACACCTGTCATGGAAAACTGCTTTCCTACTGGCAATTACTTCAGCAAGGAGGGTTTCAGAGCTACAGGCCTTAATGGCAGTGCAACCCTTCCTAATCTTCCACCAAGATAGAGTGTCCATGAGGACTAATCCTACATTTATGCCTAAGGTGGTATCCAGAGTGTCTTTAAACCAGGCAATCCACCTACCTACCTTCTTTCCCAACCCACAAAACAGAGGGAAAGAATACTGCATACCTTGGATGTACATAGACAGCTACGCTACTACTTGGACAGAACAAAAAATAGCAGAAAGACTGACCAACTTTTGTAGCCTATGCAACAGGAAGGGAAGGAAAAGCTATTTCCAAACAGACAATCTCCAAATGGATAGGAAATTGCATACGATTCTGTTACTCCTTCCATGGAAAACCAATTCCACAGAACATAAGACCTCATTCTACAAGGGCAACAGCCACTACCACAGCCTTCTTACGAGGAGTGGCAACCAAAGACATTATTGAGGCGGCTACTTGGACCTCCGTGCATACATTTGCCAAGCATTATAACTTACCTCTATATTCCAGATCCCGAGCAGGGTTTGCCACTGCTGTACTGCAAGGGATCCTAAACACACCATAATCTAGTTTTATCCTCCTCCCTAGTTGGCTATGGTATTCTACCCAGTTGTTATGACTGCAGATGCATCCATGAAGGACATAGTACAGTTTTGTACCTACCATAAATGTAGATGTCCGAACTGGATAGCATCTGCAGTCAGGATTACCTCCCTCCTTCTCCTCTGTGGTACTCCTAGGGTATTTTACCCTCCTAATAGCTAGCTGGTGGGGGGGAGTCTTTTATGGTGTATTTGTTTGTATATATGTACATACATGCTTATTTTTGTGTTTACCTCTATCTTTTTGGAAACATTGGCATCTATCCAAATTTTAACCTCCAGGAGGGCTACTGGCATCTGGGGCAAGAAACACTGAGGAAAATGGCGTCGGCTGATGCCTTTATACCCGAGGACCAACAGAGATGACGTCGGGTGAAGTGCGACATCAGCCGAAGCCGGACCCGGACTTTGGAATCCGGCCGACTGAAGGGCTGCCTGACGACAGGACAACCCAGTTGTTATGACTGCAGATGCTATCCAATTCGGACATCTACATTTATGGTAGGTACAAAACTGTACTTTCCCCCTTCTCCTGCACCTACCCAAGGGCAGTCATCACAAGTTACCTCCCAGAGTGGACCTACTCACACAGCACAAGGGCTCCCTTATTCATTCACACTTGGCAACTCTGCAGCTGACTGTGTGGATGATGGAGCTCTGATACCTTTTAGACACCTATACTCGAGGACATGCTTCAAGTTCTGCAGGAGGCCAGGAAACCCAATACCAGGAAATCATACCTATCCAAATGGAAAAGAGTTTTGATGTGGTGTCTTTCTCGTAACCTGGACCCACTAACCGTGGATCTCCCTCTGGTTCTTTCATAACAGTGCAAGTTGCTCAATTCTGGCCTAGCTTATTCATCTGTGAAACCACATCTGTCAGCCATTTCTACATGACTGCCTGTTTACCCTCCCCCCTTTAGCTTCTAGATTTGAAGCCAAACAGTTCCTCAAAGGTGTACTCCACATAAGACCTCCCAGGGGGCCTGTCCCCCCTCCTCGGGACCTAAACTATGTGCTAAAGAAGCTGACCCTTGCACCCTTCAAGCCAGCTTTTTGTAGCTCCTTAAAGCACTGCACCTAGAAAACTGTCTTGCTGCTAGTCCTGACTTCTGCCAGAAGGGTCTCTGAACTCTGGACCCTGATGGCTTCTCCCCTCTTTTTGATCTTCCACAAAGACAGGGTCTCCCTTTGCACCAGCCCCACCTTTATGCCCTAAATGGTTAATGAGTTCTCCTTAAACCAGGATGTTCTTCGTGTTTCACTGTTGCAGTCATTACATTTGGGTAATCTGCTGGCAGGTTGCTCTCAGTTGGCCTGAATAAAAAGTCTTGGGTCGTGTGTCGGTTGCTGTCTCTTCTTCCATGATGTCAGGTCATCAGGGGTATAAAACATGCAGCCGACGCCATTTTATTCAGTCTTTCTTACCGCACGGCCGACTCATAAAATTTTTTTATTCGAGTTTCAGAACCGAAGTCTTCAAACTAAAGCTAAGTACCCCGTTGGGAAACTTTTCCTTGCTCCTTACCGATGTCAGTAAAAGGTAATAATTGCATTACTTGTGGGAAACAAATACCTCTTAAGGATTTTCATTTGTACTGTACTCCTTGCCTAGGCCCAGATCACAACGTGCCTTGCTGTCGGTTTTGTCCTAGATTTAACCAATGCACTATTAAGCATCGGTATATTGTTGCTTCTAAATATTTTGGTGCAAGATTTAATTATCCTGAAATGTCGTCGGTTAGCAGTCCGACTACCGGAGTTCATAAAAAATGCAAAGAAAAAGAGACCGTCGAGGTCCAAAACCGACGACAAAGCTTCTCCTAAGCCAGTTGCCGGTTCGCCGGTACTCAGTGAAACGCCTTCGCAACACCTGATACCCGCTACTTTTGATTCGCAGGCCTCTACCGAGACCCATTCGGAGTCCGGTATGCCGTGAGATTCTCAGAGTATTGAACTCGTGGATGTCTCTCTCTTGGATGGGTCCGGAGCCGCTGAGCAGGCACCGGCTTCTGAGGGTGTTTTCAGACCTCAACATTTTTATATTAAACCGACACCAGCAACAAAAACAAGGTCAAAAACAACTTCTGTGTCTAAAAAACCAATGCATGAGCCACGTGCTCAGGCCCCTATACCTAAAAAACAAATTATCAAAATGGCTGAGGATTTAATTACTTTGATCAGGGGTTCCCAACCCCCCCCACCCGCGCAATGATTATGAATCTTCAGATCAGGTTTCCATTTCTTCTGATTCCTCTTCTGATCAGGAATTTTCTATTCCACCCTATGAGGATTCTGATGCAGAGGAATCCATCCCACCTGCATCTCCTCCTGAGGATTACTCTTTTGGAGAGACCTTGCATACTTTAAGGGAACATTTTCACTGGGAGAGTCAGGACTTCTCTGAATCAAAAAAGAGGCTTAAGGATTTCCTCCTTCTTCCTCAGCATATACCTTTGGCAATACCTCCTGTATTAGACATTGTTGATGATATGTTCTCTGAATCAAGCATGACTCCTGATTCCCTGCCTACGGCTCCTAGTAAGCCAGACAGATATTACAGTGTTCCTGACTCCCACAAATTTATTTTCAAAAATCTTGCTGCTGACCCTGAAACTATTTCTCAGGGTCCCAGAGGTGTAAAGGCCTGTACAGCCAAAAGTCCTACCCCTTCTGATAGAGATTCCAGGGCGCTGGATAGATGGGGTAAGAAGGTTTATATGCCTGCAACCTTAGCAGTCAGGGCTTTAAACTGTCAGTTTCATATGCTTAAATATCAACAGCATGTTATGGGCTTACTGAAACAGAAAATGATGTTGATTTCTGATTGTGTGGAAAATAGAGTTACAGGAATTATTGCATTCAGCAGAACTGGTTGGAAAGCATACTTTGCAATGTGGATTTGATTCCTTGGAGGCCTCTTGTAGGGCCACCGTTACTGGATCTGTGATTAGAAGGCATGCCTGGCTCAAGGAGCAAAATCTGCCTGATCATGTTAAAGCTAAATTGTTGGATGCCTCTTTGCAGCATGATATTCTGTTTGGCAATAAGGCAGAAGAGGTTTTAAAGAAAATGGAAGACAATGCTAAATATTTGCAGACTGTAAAAGATTTCTTGCAAGTGCAGCCACCCATGTTCAGCAGGCACTGGCCTACTAAAAATTGGTCCTTTCCTGTGTCCAACAGATCCACTCAGGGCAAATCCAGGTGCTCAAAAGGCTGCCGATACCAATCACAGGGTTCTTACAGGTCAAAGCAATGGGGTGCCTCCACCTCCAAATCTGGAGGAAACAAAGCACAACCCTACAGTAAGCAGTCTCAATGACTTTCCTCTACCATCACCAAGCACTTATCTTTTGGCAGCCCCCTTGGGGGGAAAACTAGCACTTCATGCTCAAAATTGGCAGTTAATTACCTAGGACAAGTGGGTATTAAACATAGTATCCCAGGGGTACAGATTTAATTTCCATACTTTGCCAATTCCAAACAGATGGCCAGATCTGCCACACAACCAGTGGGCAAAGGCCCAGAAACCAGTCAGGTCCCTCATGGATATGGGGGCTATTCAACCAGTGCCAGAAAAGGAAAAAGGACAAGGTTTTTATTCAAGACTTTTCCTGGTACCCAGACAATTCATGGTGTCCAATACTGGACTTATCGATTTTGAACACGTTCCTGGACATTCCAAAATTCAAAATGCTGACTTTACAACAGCTACTGCCTATGCTAGGCAGGAATGCTTGGTTAGTAACTCTAGACTTAAAAGAAGCGTACCTGCATATCCCAGTAAGGGAATCATGCAGAAGATACCTCCGCTTCAAAGCAGGTTTTTTGCATTACCAATTCTCTGCACTGCCCTTTGGCTTATCTACTGCGCCCAGGGTCTTTACAAAGTGCCTGCCACCAATAATTGCATTCTGCAGACAAAGAAACATTCAAATTTATCCTTATCTGGACGTTTGTCTCATTCAAGCAGAGGACAAGGACACTCTTCTTCAACATCTGGCATTTGTAAAAAGGCTTCTAGCATGCCTAGGTACACCAGAAACGAAAAAAAATCACAATTGGTACCCTCACAAATAATTAAATTCCTGGGTGCAAGCTTGAATACAAGTGCCCAGATGGCTTACCTCATGCCAGACAAACAAAGGCAACTGACAACATACTTCAAACAACTGGCAACAAAAACCCAGTTATCTACAAGACAAATTTTGCAGGCTTGTAGATAACTGGCATCCTGCATTCTACTAATTCCATATGCAAGACTGCATATGAGGAAACTTCAGTGCTACCTAAAAAGTTTATGGAGTCAACATTGTAACGGCTTGGAAACAATGATTCCTCTCATTCCCTGCCTACAACAAAAGTTCCTTTGGTGGGCAGAGACATGTCACCAAAACAAGGGACTGTCATTCACTCTACCCCCTGCCACCCAAACCCTAACTACAGACTCATCAGATTATGCTTGGGGGGGGGGGCTCACCTGGCAGGAAGATGCATTCAGGGCAAATGGAGCCCAAACCAAATGCATCTGCATATCAACCAGAAGGAGATGCTAGCTGTTCAGAATGCTCTGACAGCCTTCAAGGACTTACTTCATCCAGGACAGCTACTGATAAAGATGGACAACACCACAGTTATGTGGTACATAGGCAGGGGGGTACACATTCCTACCCCCTTTGCAGACTAGCCCTGGCTTTGTGGAACACAGCCTTGACTTACCAGATACATCTTCAAGCTCAATTCCTGCCAGGAAAGCAAAATACTCTGGCAGACGACCTAAGCAGAAATCTTATGGACCCGCATGAATGGAAACTGGATCCACAAATCTTCAGCATGTTAACACAGAAATGGGGAAGCCCAGACATAGATCTGTTTGCCTCTCCCCAAAATTATCAGTTGGACAAATTCTGCACAAGAACTCAGCACAAAAAAGCATGGAAAGTGGATGCTCTATCCTTCATTTGGAAAAACCTATCAGTCTATGCCTTTCCCCCTCTGCCTCTACTCTCCAAGGTCTTACTGAAAGTCAGACAGGAAAAAACAAAAATTATCCTAATTGCTCCGGACTGGCCCCGCCAGCACTGGTACCCACTTCTAAGGAATATGTCTCACTTTCCTCCTTGGTACTTGCCTCAAATACCTCATCTACTGTCTCAGCAGAACTATCAAATTCTGCACACTCAGCTCCAAACTCTGAATCTTACAGCATGGCTAATCAGCTAATTATTCAAACAACACCTCTCAATAAATCTGTGATGGATGTCATTTTGGAAGCCAGAAGGCCTAGTACTAGAAAATCTTATGCTGATAAATGGAAGAGATTCTGTGCTTGGAACCAAGCACAAGGAATAGACACACCAAAGCCCAATATTCCTCAGATTGTACAATATTTGACTGAGATGCTTGACAAGGGCCTATCTTTTTCTTCAATAAAAATCCATGCATCTGCCATCTCGGCTCATTACAACACAGAGCCTCCCCTCTTTTCTCATCCTCTGCTTAAACAGTATCTTAGAGGGGCCAAAAATTTAAGGCCTCCCAGAAGAGCACCAGCTCCTGCATGGGACCTCAATTTTGTCCTGGAAAAACTCACCCTGCCTCCTTTTGAACCAGCAACTACTGCAGATATAAAATTTTTATCTTGGAAAACAGCTTTTCTTTTCGCAGTCACTTCAGCAAGAAGGGTTTCAGAACTGCAGGCTCTCATGGCAGTGGAGCCTTTTATTATATTTTACCCGGACAGGGTGTCCCTCAGGACCAATCCTTCTTTTATGCTTAAGGTAGTATCCAGTGTGGCTCTTAACCAGACCATTCACCTGCCAACATTTTACCCAAATCCGCAGAACAAAGGGGAGTGGATTTTGCATTCATTGGATGTACACAGACAACTAAGATTCTACCTAAATAGGACCAAATCTCTAAGAAAGTCTGAGCAGCTACTGGTAGCATTTGCTGCAGGGTCAGAGGGGAAGGTTATATCAAATCAGACAATTTCTAAATGGATAAGCCACTGCATTCGTTTCTGCTATTTGCACCATGGTAAACCAGTGCCCAAGGGGATCAGATCACATTCCACCAGGGCTGCCTCTATTTCAGCAGCTTTTCTCAGAGGGGTTCCAACCAAAGACATTCTAGAAGCTGCTACTTGGAGCTCTGTTCATACCTTCACAAAGCGTTATCATTTACCTCTCTTCCCCAAATCCAGGGCAGGCTTTGCCACTGCAGTCCTGCAGGGCCTTATAGCTGCTCCTAATGCTGTTTAGTTCCATCCTCCCAGCCATAGCTTTGGGATTCTACCCAAATGTATTGACAGCAACAGTGAAACACGAAGAACATAGTACAGTTGTGTATACTTACCATAAATGTAGATGTTCGAGTGTATTCACTGTTGCAGTCCAGGCTACCCACCCACCCACCATCCCCCTTTCTATACCTTTTCTTTCCTTCACTATACTCAAAAACCTTTGTAGTGTATTTGCTTTTAGGTGAAGGTAAAGTTTATGTTTCTAAAATTGTATTTATATAGTTACTGTTTATTTATATATATATATATATATATATATATATCTATATATATATATATTTTTTTTTTGCTTCCCGTTTGGGGGGCACCTGACATCTGGGGCAAGAAAAACTGAATAAAATGGCGTCGGCTGCATGTTTTATACCCCTGACGACCTGACGTCATGGAAGAGGAGACAGCAACCGACGCAGGACCCAAGACTTTGTTATTCAGGCCGACTGAGGGCAACCTGCCAGCAGATTACCCAAATGTAATGACTGCTACAGTGAATACACTCGAACATCTACATTTATGGTAATGTACACAACTGTACTTTATCCACCTACCAACCTTTTTCCCTTCTCTCCAAAACACTAGTGAGAAAATGTTGCACACACTTGATGTGCACAGACCACTCAGATTTTACTTTCACAAAAGTAAATCTATTAGGAAATCAAACTAGCTGTTTGTCTCATTCCATCCCAGGGCTCTGGGACTACTTATGTACAAAGAAACCATTTCTAACTAGATTTCAAAAACCATTACCTTCTGCTACGCCTGCCATGGGACACCCCCCCCCCCCCTTCCACTCAGTCAAAGCTCACTCCACCAGAACAGTGGCCTCATCTGGTGCCTTTCTCAAAGGGCTAGACACCAATTCTATCCTAGAGACAGCTACCTGGACCTCTGTCCACACCTTTACCTAACATTACAAGCTGCTGTTTGCCAGAGTCATTCTTCATGGCTTCCTGGAAAATTCATCTGCTAACTCCATCTCCCTGTCTGCATGAGCTTTGTTAGTCTCCCTCATGTAAAGAGTAGTGCAACAGATGGATAGAAAGACATAGAATATTTGTTTAAGAACTTACCATAATGATAGATGTCCTTCTGTTCTTTGTTGCAGTGTTCTGTCTCACCCCCCCCCTTCCCCACGTCTCATGATTCTTGGACTGTCTGTCCTCCTGGGGCTTCATTTCTGAGGATGGTGCTCACCTTTATGGCCCATGTCTGATAACTGCCTACGTGGGACATACCGCGTACCGTACAGCAGTAAAAGACTTTGGTGTACTGGCTGATGTCAGGTCGCCTGGGCAGACAACTCCCTCATGTAAAGAATACTGCAACAGAAAGAGAAGGACGCCTGTTGTTAAGGTAAGGTCTTAGACAACTATTCGTTCAGAATGGAAAGGGAATATTCACCCTTGTATATGTTTACCTTGTCTCAGCTGTAATAACTGTGAGTCATATCATGGGCCCCAAGAGGATTTTAACCCGTTGTCAAAACTTTTTTAGACAAGTTAATCAGACAGCTGGTTTACTAGCCTTTTAATTGATGTTATTTTGAGAGGTTATTGACTGGAAACCCTGCTGAAGAGCTGGAAGTTGTTTCCTTCTATTTAGCATACTTTCTGTGGTACTGACAGCTAGTCTCATGCAACAGTTAATCTCCATATTATTACCAGGCTGGCTTAACCCTGGTTTTTGGTCACATATTTTCTTCTGCCTTGGGGGCACCTCTTTGCCTTAGCTTGAGGTGTTGATCAGTGGGTCATGTTTTGTGACTACTGGCATACAGTCAAGTCACAAGTAGTGGAACTTGTTGAAAATGTTTTTTGTTTGTTTGTTTCTGGGTTGACAGAGGCTGATAATAAGAAGTTATGCGCTTGACTACTGCAATTCTTCTAAAAGGCTTGTACGCATGTGCTTGTGCGGAGAAAATGTTTCATCCTGCACTTATTGAGTACCTGTACTGCCCTTGCAAAGTGGAAAATATGTTGGGCACTTCATTCCTCACCTCTCAGATTCAATATTCAGTGACAAAAGTCTTGATGTCCTTCAAGAATGCAACTGCAGTCCTGACATATGGGTTGTCCTGCCTCAGGCAGCCTCTCAGTCGGCCGGATTCCAAAGTCTGGGTCCGGCGTCGGCTGATGTCGCCTCTTCCCCGACGTCAGAGCAGCTGTGGTATAAAAGCATCAGGCGACGCCATCTTCTCCAGTCTTTCTTGCCGCGCAGTGCCCGAAGCAGAAGCAGTTCACAAGTGCCGGTCGGCCAACTCCTGTGTTTTCAGTTACCGAAGTCATCAAAAAGCTAAGTACCCCGTTGAGGAACCTTTTCTTGCCTCAGCCGATGTCAGATAAAACTGCAAAAGTTAATAATTGTTTGTCTTGTGGTAAACAAATACCTCATAAGGACTTCCATTCTTACTGCCTTCCCTGCCTGGGCCCAGACCACGACGTCTCGGCCTGTGCTGCCTGTGCTTGCTTCAATAAGCGCACTCTCAGGCGCCGGGCAGAATTTGCTGAAGACTTTTTTGGGGAAAATTTCTCCTATATCATGCCGTCGGAACATCCGACAACACATATTTCCAAAAAACGGAAGGACCCGGACCGATCTTCTCGGCCCGCGTTTTCCACCAACGACACGCCAAAGCCTACCGCGAGTGCATCGGTCTCTTCGGAGGCGGTAATTCAACCACTCCAGACCAACGACATCGCTTTACCGCACACTTCGGTCCCGGAGGTTACCCCGGTGCCGGTTGTTGATTTTCCTCCTGAAACTGAAGCCCAGGACTTACCTGACACCATACCGGTGGATAAAGTTACACCAGCACGTGGGGCAACTAGGCCTCCGGTCCCTATGTCCACCAAGGCCTACACACGTGCTAAGGCTCACCCTCCTAAATCCTTTTCCCAGGGTTCCACTTCTGATAAACAGATCATGACTTTAGCTGCAGATCTAATTTCTTTAATCAGAGGCTCTCAGGCACACCCAGACAGAGGTTCTCAGCCGCCTGCAGATAAAAGGCCTAGGGTTGAGCAGACAGATACCCTTTCCTCAGATGAAGCCTCTGGGGACTCAGACCATTCAGATTCCCAGGAAGAATCCTTCCAGGCCTACGAGGATTCTGATGCTGATGAATCCATTCCCTCTGCCTCTCCTCCAGAGGATATTTATTTCGGGGAAATTCTCCACTCCATGAGAGAGCATTTTCAGTGGCAGGGCCAGGATTTCTCTGACTCCAGGAAAAGGCTACGTACTTTCCTTAAGTTACCCCAGCACAGGCCTTTAGCTATTCCACCAGTGTTAGATGTATTGGATGATGTGTATTCAGACTCCAGTGCTTCCCCTGATTCTCTCCCTCCTGCTCTTGTCAAGCCAGACAGATATTACAGGGTTCCTGAAACTCATAAGCATCTCTTTAAGGCCCACTCTGTGGATCTAGAAACTATTTCTCAGGGGCCCAAAGGAGTGGCCACCTCCACGGCCAAAAACCCTTTGCCCGCAGACAGGGAATCTAGGCCCTTGGAGAGATGGGGCAAAAAAGTTTATACCTCAACCACCCTTGCCATGAGGGCACTTAACTGTCTTTTTCATATGTTTCAGTATCAGGATTTCTTGATGGATGATTTGCAGAAAAGTTAGCCTCTCCTGAGCCTTTAGATAGAAAGGCCTTGCAGGATTTGGTTCATAATACTCAGCAGGTTAGCAATCATTTTCTTCAGTGTGGTTATGATGCATTGGAAGCTTCATGTAGGGCAGCTATGACAGGGGCCGTCATACGTAGACATGCTTGGTTGAAAGAACAGGCATTGCCAGATCATGTTAAAGTAAAGCTCCTAGATGCACCTCTGGAAAAACAGAAGCTATTTGGTGCTAATGCACAGGATGTGTTGAAATCTATTGAGGAAAAGGCTAAATCAGTACAAACAGTCAAAGACTTCCTCCAGGTTTAGCCACCGAGGTTCAGCAGGAATTGGCCTTCAAAGAATTGGTCCTTTCCAGACACTGACAAGTTCCAAAGGGGAAAAAACAGGCATGCTCGAGGTAGAGGGCAATACCGAGGCTCCCACAGGGGCCGCCAATGGCAACCAAATAATCAGAGAAGTGGCGCAGGGACTTCTACAGCTCCACAGGGACAATCACAATGACTTGACTTTGACACCGCCGACCAAGGCTCAAAGAGAAGCACCTTTAGGCAGAAAATTATCCTTATTTTCAAAGAATTGGCACGTTTTAACAAAGGACAAATGGATTCTGGACATAATAGACAAAGTTTACAGGTTCCACTTCCATACCTTACCAACAAGACAAGGCATGCCAAACCTGCCACAAAATCAAAGGGCAGAGGCACTCATACAAGTTTCAAACCTGTTACAGATCAAAGCAATAGAAAAGGTTCCTCCTCAGGAACAAGGTCAGGGATTCTACTCAAGACTGTTCCTTGTTCCAAGAAAAGAAAAGCAGTGGAGGTCTATACTGGACTTGTCCTCTCTAAACACTTTTCTCATTGTGCCAAAATTCAAAATGCTGACGTTACAGCAACTTCTTCCCATGCTGGGCAAGGGGTCTTGGCTGGTTACTCTGGACCTCAAGGAGGCATACCTGCATGTCCCAATCTCCCAATCAGACACAGTTGCAGAAGATACCTCCAATTTCTTGCAGGGTCAGAGCATTATCAATTCTCAGCATTGCCGTTTGGCTTATCTCCTGCGCCCAGAGTATTCACAAAATGCCTGGCATCAGTAATTGCACATTGCAGACTCCAGGGGATACAAATATACCCTTACCTGGACGACTGCCTTATACAAGCGGACAGCAAACAAGCCTTGATAAGAAACTTGGACTATGTCATACACTTACTACAGGCTTTGGGATACACAGTCAATATTCAAAAATCAAGACTACTGCCATCCCAACAAATAATTTTTCTAGGAGCCAAACTGGACACAAACACACAAATGGCTTTCCTCACAGAAGAAAAACAAGAACAATTACCAGATTACTTCAAAAGCCTAGCAAAGCTCACCCAGATGACTGCAATGAAAATCCTGCAGGCCCTGGGTTTCATGGCATCTTGCATTCTTCTTATTCCACTGGCAAGACTACACATGAGAAAACTACAATGGTACCTAAAAAGTTTATGGTCTCAACACAGCCACAACTTAGAAGAAATTATACCACTCATTCTATGTCTCCAAAAGGAATTTTTGTGGTGGGCACAAGCAAGTCAATTAAACAAAGGCATGTCTTTCAACAAATCTCAAGCAAGTCAAACCATTACAACAGACGCCTCAGATCATGGATGGGGGGCGCACATGGAGGGCAGATGCATGCAAGGGCAATGGACTCCCCGGGAAATGCATCTGCACATAAATCTAAAATAGATGTTGGCAGTGATTCATGCAATCGAGGCCTTCGACAAATTTCTTCAACAAGGTCATCTGCTAATAAAGACAGACAACACCACTGTCATGTGGTACATAAACAAACAGGGAGGCACTCATTCTTACCCCCTCTGCAGACTAACAATGACTCTTTGGGAAAAGGCCCTGAAACTGAACTTACAGTTGCAATCCCAGTTTGTTCCAGGCAAGGACAATGTACTGGCGGACAGTCTAAGCAGAAACATTTTGGACCCGCACGAATGGATGCTGCATCCAGACATTTTTTCACAAATAACTCATGCCATGCATGGGGAAGGCTGGACATAGATCTCTTTGCCTCTCACCGCAATCATCATCTGAAGAAGTTCTGTTCGAGTACACACCATCCTCAAGCCTGGAGAATGGATGCTCTCTCCTTCAGCTGGAATTCTCTGACAATCTATGCATTCCCACCTCTACCATTAATGACCAAGGTGTTACTGAAGATCAAAGCAGAACAACCGAAAGGTATTTTGATAGCTCCAGACTGGCCAAGGAAGCACTGGTTTCCATTACTAAGGAGCATATCTCGCACCAAGCTGTGGCCCCTGCCTCAATGGCCTCTGCTTCTAACTCAGCACAAATACAGGACGGTTCATCCCAACCTGCAAACATTGCAGCTGACAGCTTGGAGGGTCCCATGGCTTCCACCCATATCTCTCTCTCCAAAAATGTTCAAGAGATCTTTCTGGAAGCACGCAGACCTTCCACCAGAAAATCTATTCAGCCAAATGGAAGAGATTCATCACCTGGAATGCCAACAAAGGTCAGGATGCATCAGTAATAAGCATGCCACAGATACTAGAATACTTGGCAGAAATGCTTCATAGTGGCCTTTCATATTCTTCCATAAAAATACACGCTTCAGCAATCTCAGCAAAATACAACTGCGATCCACCTGTGTTTTCACATCCTTTGCTAAGACAGTTTCTAAGAGGGATAAAGAATATCAAACCTCCCAGGAAACCACCAGTGCCTGCATGGGACCTCAACTTCGTCTTGGAAAAATGAACTCTTCCTCCTTTTGAGCCAGCAGCATCTTCAGAAATGCAATTTCTCTCCTTGAAAACAGTTTTCCTGTTGGCAGTTGCCTCAGCAAGAAGAGTCTCGAAGATACAGGCCCTCATGGCAGTACCTCCATTCCTCATTTTTCATCTGGACAGAGTTTCTTTAAGAACCAATCCTTCATTCATGCCAAAAGTGATATCCAGGGTGTCTCTAAATCAAGCAATTCACCTGCCTACTTTCTTTCCCAATCCTCAAAATAAAGGGGAAAAGCTGCTGCACACTTTGGACATACACAGACAATTACGCTACTACTTGGACAGAACAAAGGCCAACAGAAAGTCTTACCAACTATTTGTAGCTTACGCTGCTGGAGTGCAAGGAAAGGCAATTTCCAAACAAACAATTTCAAAATGGATTGGACACTGCATCAGATTCTGTTACTCCTTCCATGGAAAAGGTGTGCCAGCCGATATCAGGCCACACTCCACCAGAGCTATAGCCACCTCCACAGCCTTTCTAAGAGGGGAGGCTACAAAGGACATTCTAGAAGCTGCTACATGGAGCTCCGTGCATACATTTTCCAAACACTACAACCTGCCTTTATACTCCAGATCCCGAGCAGGCTTTGCTTCGGCAGTCCTGCAGGGCATTTTAGCTACACCATCTTTTTCTTAGATCCTACCACTCCCAGCTTGGCTATGGTATTCAACCCATATGTCAGGACTGCAGTTGCATTCTTGAAGGACATAGTACAGTTTTGTACCTACCATAAATGTAGATGTCCGATAGATATGCAACTGCAGTCAGGTTTACCCTCCTCCTACCCCTCTGTAATTTACTTTTTGGGTCCACTACCCCTTTTCCAACTTAGCTGGGGATAGCTTTTATGGTGTATCTGTTTATTACTATTGTGCATGTCTGGAATTTTATCCATTCTCTAAATTTAGCCTTCCTTGGAGGGCACCTGGCATCTGGGGCAAGAAACACTGAAGAAGATGGCGTCGCCTGATGCTTTTATACCCCAGCCGCTCTGACGTCGGGGAATAGGCGACATCAGCCGACGCCGGACCCAGACTTTGGAATCCGGCCGACCGAGGGGCTGCCTGAGGCAGGACAACCCATATGTCAGGACTGCAGTTGCATATGTATCGGACATCTACATTTATGGTAGGTACAAAACTGTACTTTTCTTAACAGGGTCCACTGGCTTTGTTTATGCAAGAAAAAAAATCTGTTTGTGCTGTGAGCTGGTCTCTTATTGCAATGAGGTGCATCATTGTTCGAGAACTAGTAAGAGTTGTTTTGTGGACTGTTGCACACAAATTTCCTCACCCACTTTAGCAGTGTACTCTGTTTCTAACATGATCTGTTTGAGTTAAGTTTTCTATTTGCTTGCTGTTTCCTTGCTTGTGGTACTAATCTTGATAATGACCGTGTGAAGGTCAGATCTGAAACCTGTTTTTATTGCTAATTAAACATTCGTAGAAATGCCCATGAATGGATGTGACAGTACACATGAGCAAATTCTGAACAAAAATATGTTCTTAAATATTTGCTTTTGCATTTAACATATATATTGTTAGTATACAAATTGTGCCCTCCCTTGATGTGAAAGAGGGAACTTAATATGAAATCCTGTGTTGAATGAGTTTTGTAATTGAACAGTTGGTGAGTAGACTTAAGTAACTACAGAAAAGAATAGGAATGATTTCTACCTTTTTCTTGTTTGTTTGCAAATTGCATAAAATATAACAAAATGATTTATGTTGCTTTCATTTGTTGAATTTAAGTTTTGGTTTAATTTGAATCTTCTCCTTCTAAATGTTTATTTCCGTAACTTAAGAATGGTTTATAGTATGGCAGCCTTAAAGTAGAAGGGAATTACATGTCCATCAGAATGGTGTATTGCCATTCTGGATATAAGCTGTAGCTGAAAAGTTACTTTTAATGTGACCAACTTAAAATGGTACTGGTATTCTGATAATGTTACAGTATTTACAATGAGATTTATTTACAAAGGTGACATGAACAGACTGAAGCTATGGATGATGGATGGGGATGTTACCCATTCTCTTGTTTCTATTAAAAAGTAAATATTAAATTTAGTTTGACCAGAATTTATTAGAAAAAGAAATCTGTTATGATTCCCATTTACCATTTGAAAAGCTGTGCTGAATTGTTTTCTTTTTTTTTTTTTGTCTTTTTTTTCTGTGGCATATATCGTTCTGTAGTCCTCGACATCTTCTAAAGTCATTGCTGGAATCGGAAGGCTAATGGTTTGTTCATTATGACATTTAACTTAATGTGAATTAACCTGAAATAACAGTAGTTAGAAGACCACATAAACTCAAATTTAACACTTACATCACTATTATAACCCCTTAACTAGGAAGTTAAGTCACTTGAATATGGTTTCAAGTTAAGGAAGTTGATGAATGTGAAGAAAATTCATTCTGCTTGCTTTCATTCAAGTTCTTAACTACATAGTTGGGGTGCTTGGAATCATGTTAGATTGCTACTGCTGGTATGCTTTTAAACAACTAACGTTATTTTAAAATGAGGCAGTTTTGTTGTATGCTGTATTTGGAAGCTGTAACATTATTCAGTGACTTCTTTTGTAAATTTATGAAACCTGATTAATGTTGTAATATTCACTGTATTTGTTTAATTATTTATCGTTTATTCACTGGGATTGTCCCACTACGCTTGTAGCCTCTTTTTAGGGGAGGCCACAGTTATTTTTACTGCTATGGGATAATTGTCCAGGGCATTAGAGAATTTCTACTCTTTTCAATAGGTGCTGTGGGATCTTTTACATCCACCTGAGCTACCACCAATTCGGGCAGATGAGGACCTCAGTTTAATGTCTCAAACGTCATTGTCAGTTCAGTTACAAAATGTAATTAGGAACTTTGTGATCCACTCCCTTGGCACAGTGCATTCATATGTCACCCAGACTTTCAGCTTGGCAGTCCTGTTTAGTTTATGTGGAGTCACTCACATGCCTTTGGCCCCAGCTGTATACCCACACTATACTTGTAATGGGAATGTCACTGTTGTGACTGTTTGAAGCACGTAGTATGGAAAACGCTACACAGTTTGAAAGATTGTGGAGAGGTATAGCCATTTTCTTCACATGGCAGGCACTTGGCAGATAATTGTTGTAATTGGCTTCCAGCTTGACTGACCACTAGAAAAAGTGCATGGCCCCTGGGTCTTGATTGTATACATTGGCTGAATTTGGAGTATTCCTAGTGGTATGTGATAGGCCAAGGTACTGACCCAGACCCTGAAATACTTCATTCCGTCAGTTTGTGCATTACAGGTTACCCAGTGTAGTGGTGAGGTGTGCATTTGATTTGATTTTTTCTTCTTCCTGCAAAGAACTGTCTCATCATCTTCTTCTCCATATGACTTTGCACATGGCTACTTTGTCTTGCAGATTATTGGAATGCTATTTAATACTGTGTGTGTGTGTGTGTGTGTGTGTGTGTGTGTGTGTGTGTGTGTGTGTGTGTGTGTGTGTGTGTGTGTGTGTGTGTGTGTGTGTAACAGATAAATTTAATTTACAGAGACTGATATAGCTCATGTAATGCACACAGTAATCTTTCAAATGGAATTAGATGCTTTCTAGCATAACTACTTTCTTTAGCCTATAAGAACTGAACACACTACCAATACCTAAAGAGTTATGAGAACTTAAGCAAGTGAATGATTATAAAAAAAGTGCTTGGAATCCTGACTTAATTTTGTAGGCAGGGTTGTTACTGGATCTCTACATTTGCTGCTTTTTAGTATTTATAAGCATGCTGTCTTACTTGTCACTTGATGGACCCTGCAATGTAACTGTAGTTTACCTTTTAGGAGTACTAAAGCATGATTGTGTAACCATTCAAAATGTGTGCTTTGGAACACCCCCACCTTTTAATGCCAACACTATTATTTTTGTGATACAAGTAAGCACTGCTTATATTCACTGCTGTGACTGTGCCTTGTGTTTTGATGCTGGTTCACCCTTTTTCCTTAGTAAGCTGAGCAAATCAGGTGGCTTGAACCTTAATTGTTTTGTTACATGTACCCTTATTTTATATAAAGGCTGTAGATTTTTACAGGTAGGGGAACAGAGCTTGCTGTAAAACAGCTATCCTCTCAAAGGGATTGGATGAATTGGGTTAATGGACAAAGGCACCTGTGCTTTTATTGCAACATGAGTATGTAAGAAATTTAGTAAACTTAAGTCTGGGGAGAGAATTTGGTCTACCTTGTGCTGCATGTGAGCACTAGTACATGTTGCAGGCCTGCTCTTTGAGGTCAGTGTCTCACTGGTTAGATTAGTACTGCCATCCATAGTCTTGTTGAAGTGTTGGTTTGTTTGTTACATTTGGTTTCTGGTTTGAGAATTCTGTCCAGCAAAATGGCTTCCTTTAGGTTAAATGAATTGCTATGCAGTAGGTAAGAGGTGGTGTGATTTGACCTTCAAAGTTTGTTACTAGTTCTGCCCTATCAGCATTAGTTCGCACTACTTCCAGTTAGTTTTTTTCATGTTGAAATCCTCGTGAGGAGTATAATATCATTTTTTCTTTTGTTTGTGTCTGTTCATTTTTAATGGTAGGAATTCACAGTTTTTGTCTTCATTTGGCATTTTGTTTGTTCCATCACTCTTCAAGGGTGTCATTGTGGTGAAGTACTTAATATTGCTGTGTCATACTGCTTGGATGACCAGTTTGATTCTTAGGTGTAGTGCCTTCTTTATGATGATTGAATTTTCTAATCTTGAGGTTTTTGGGAAATTCCATTTTCCTTTCTTCCCACATTCCATAGACAATGTGAAGTTGATTGGTTTTGCTAAATTATCCCTGGGTTTGAGTTTAAATGTGTGAATGAGTCCATCTGTGAAGGACTGGTGACCCATATAGGTCTGAATTATGTTTTGCACCTATTACTATGGTAGACTTCAGTCACAATGAATTGGATAAAACTTGTAGAAAATGGGCAGTAGGATGTTAAGGAAGATGTACTTGAAGTTCTTGCTAAAAATCAGAATTGGATTCACAAGTGGAGCTTTTGCTGCAGATTATCCCATTCTGAAATGAAGGGTATTCGTGTTTTATACTACTTATTGCCAGAGGCCACAGTACTCCTTCTCCATTTCTTAATGGTGCTAGGAAGAGACAAGGCTGCAGGAGAACAGTGTATGTGGTCTGGATGTAGTATTGCAAATGCAGTGAAGGGTAGAGCTTAAGATTGACAGAGTAAAGTGAAGGAGACATTAATAGCACCTGGAAGAGGAATATTGCAGTACAGACTTGAGCAGTACTAAATCTTTCTGCTACTTTGCACTGCTTTTGGGTGAGATTTTGAACAAAATAACCATTTCCTTTTATTTATTTTCTTTTAATATAGACTCCTTTTATATCCCATATTGATTCCTTGATTTTATTTTTTTCAGTCTGTCTTTTACACGTGGCTGCGTAAGCACATGGCAGGTCTTCTCTTGTTTCCAGTCTGATCATTTTCACACAGACTCCTAATGTGAAGTGTACTGAAGGACATTGTCATGTGTTAGAGCTCAGTTCATTTTACCCATGGAATAGTTTTCTTGTGCTCTATTTCTTCTGGTAGACTCAGTATAAACAAATTCCATGACTACTACTTTGGCTGGGGAAGTTGTATTTTAAGTGGGCTTTCATTTGCAGATACAGTGTTCTTCTAACCCACTGATGGTTAAAAAGTGATTGCAGCTTTTAGAGGGTACCACATTGCCAAATCACAGAATCCCTAGCTAGAGTCTTAATTTGAAAAGACAACAGCTTTTTGTGTCTTGATCCTCCATGTAGATGATGTAACGTCACATTTCATTAGGATCAGAAGACTCCAGCTTTTGTATTGTTATTGTTGTGAGTCTTTTAGTAGTGGGAATGAATATATCAATTGTGCAATATTCATTACTTCTAGCCTGCAGAGCAAGCAATGTTGAAGTACAAAGCAGCATAGACAATTGAAAAGAATGAGTCTTACACCAATCAGAGTCTTTTCTAGAATTGCTGACTGTCACCTGCTGCTGGAGAAAAGCTGCCAATGTCACATTGTTTAAGTAGAAAGGCCAGAGCTGAATGAGACAAGTCAGTTTGTTTTTTGACGCACTTATTTTCTTGCTAGTTTTTAAAACCTTGTGGCCAAATAAATGCTTTTGTTGAGCATTATTTTAAGCATTTATAGAACAATTTATATGAATTTATTCACTTAGCCTGAAGACTTTTGTTAATAACTTACTGTCTTGTATATTAGAGTACCAGAAAGATACATTTAAATTTATTGTTTGTGTTGGATTTAAAAACTGAATGTTTGTTCTTTCTCAATCAGCAGATCAAGCGTTCAGCACGCATGTGTGGAGAATGTGAATCCTGCATGCGGACTGATGACTGTGGCCAGTGTGATTTCTGCCGAGACATGAAGAAATTTGGAGGGCCCAACAAAATTCGGCAGAAGTGCCGCCTTCGACAATGCCAAGTGCGAGCTCGGGTATGTAAAGAGCATACTTGTTTGGGTGTTTCATGTAGCAGCTTACTGTCACTGCATCTTAGAAGAATAAGGGATTGCTTAGCAATTGATTCAGTTTTGTATATAATTTATTGTAGTGCCATTTTGTCTTGGTGTATTGGTTTAAGGAGAGTTCAGCTTTCATTAATCTTTGGTAATTTGTGTCCATGTGCTTAGCTCATCAGATAAAATTTTCCTAGGTTACATTTTTACTTCCTTCTCCCTGTGGTGCAATGTCTTCCTCTTCTTTTCAGCCTCTTCACATTGCTAAACACATTTGTTTGGATTTTAACAACTTAATGCTTTATTTCTAGATTAAACTTGGCGGATTGTTGTCTCCTTTTCCCTTCAGGTGTTAGTCCAGGTCAGTGACCTAATTCCCCACTTTCTGGACATTTTTTGCAGGAGTTTGAGAGTTTTGTTTTACAATAAGTGCCAACTTCTGCTTAATTTAGGGTGTTCCCCACCAAACAGTTTCATGTTTTGGTTTTAGTCACCCTTTTCTTAGACTTGGAGTGGATGTCCACCATGTTTCCTTTCTCTGTTATTTAGGGCTTTGACCCTATTTTCTTCCTGAGTCCTTCTTTCCCCTCTTTGCCTGCCCTGACCTCCAAGCCCACTCCTGTTAGTCTTGAGCCTATTTGCTCTCTTGTTTGGGCATTCTCAGCATTGAGGTAAAGCTGAGCAGCGATGCCTAGATCCAGGCAGGTATGGAAGTGGTTTGTGCACTTGGCTGCATCTGCAGTCTCTAATGGCATTGTCTTTTGCCCTGTCATTTGAGTTGTCACAAGGGATTACTGTACCCTGTTCTTACACATCTTTTTCCACACACATATCAATGACTGCTGCTACCACTTGTTTGATAGCAGTAAGCTCATGTTGCCTGGTATTAACCCTTTCATTGCCTGTAAGCATCCACTTGCTGGTGATAGTGACAGACTGGGAACACCCCCTTCCCCCAGAGTGAGCAGGTTGATATCTAACACTTACTCCCACCATACTGCTTCACCCGACTGTGAACTGTGGTCTTTTGAACTGTAGTCAGGGCTTTATTACTGTATGGAATTGAGCTGGGGCATCAGTGTTTTTTAGTTGTCATTACTCATCATAAGTTCAACAGCAACAAGAGAATGACTTGTGGTGACAGGTGTAAGTGTGCACATGACCAGCATCCACTGCATGAGTCAGAATCTTGTGGTATTTGAACAAATTTTTTAATAAGGCAACTTTACGTAGACGGAGGAAGCAGCTTCACACCTATCTGTTAAAGCTTCAGGGTAAAGTGACATCAGCCTGTTATTCTATTAAGTCTAATTTTGTGTTCATCTTTTATTTCTTCCATTTCTTCAGTGAAGCCAGACCCTTGTGGTCTACTCAGCCATTTAAGAAGCCTTTTGTTAAGCTAGCCAAGTCTGTCAAGCAGCTGGACATTAAGATCAAATATGTTAAACTAATTAAAACCTCATCTTTTGCTGCAGGAATAGGCATCCAAGCTACTGTGCTGGACAGTTCTCCAAATATCTCCGAGATTTCTCCCTTCTTATGTTAGTGTGGTCATGGAGTTATTGTAATTATAGTTCATAGGACGATACCAGGCTATTGGCCCAGAGGCCGTTATAAGCCTAGCCAAGAATTTGTCCATGTTCCCATAAAGTCAGCACCTGATGTTCATCGTGTTTCACTGTTGCAGTCATTACACTTGGGTTATCCTGCTGGTAGGCGACCTGCAGTCGGCCCGAGTTCCAAAGTCTTGGTCCGGCGTCGGTTGCTGTTGCCTCTTCCGTGACGTCAGAGCGCCAGGGGTATAAAAGATGCAACCGACACCATTTTCTTCAGTCTTTCTTGCTGCGCGGTGCCCGAAGCAAAAGCAGTTCGCAAGTGCCTGTCAGCCGACTCCTGAGATTTTCAAAATTGAGTTTCAGATCCGAAGTCTTCAATAAAGCTAAGTACCTCGCAGGGACGCAGGTGGGATTCCAGGGGTGTATTTTCTGTTTCCCTTCCAGTCATCCCAAGTTCCTCTTAAGTAGGGCTAGTGAGGTACTCTGACATGGAGAGGAAGTCTGTTCCACAGATGAGGGAGTCTTTGGAACACAAATCTATCCCGCCAACAAGTTCCGTTAGTGTCACAGACTGTGTTGAGGCCTTGCATGCAATATGCAGCAACTCCATTAAGGCTGGGTCTGAGACGGCCTTGTATGCCAGATACAGGTCACCTCTGAGTAGTATGTACAAGACTGAGAAGAGGGACAGGGCTTTTAGCCTATCTGTATAGGGTAGGTGTTTGAGAATCCTAGGTTTTCCTGGTCAGGAACCTCTGTTGTCTCTCCAGCTGCTGTATGTGCTTGGCAAGGTACATGCTGAAGGGGGCATTGTACTCTATAGTAGGTCAGATAAAGGAGGAGTACAGGGATGTTATGACTTCCTCCTTCCTGGATGAAATACCCTTAAGAGGTGGGCCATATAGAAAGCCATCTGTACAACAGAAGCAACTTGCTGGTCAAAAGTCAGGTTGCTATCAACCTGGGTGCCCAAGTCCCTCACGACTGATTGCGTGCTTAGTGCGTTGTTATTAATGTGATAATTGGTGTGGACACTATTTTCCCCAAATGGGATAATGATTCATTTCTTGACATTCAGTCATTCAGTTTGAGGCCATGCTTTTGGCACTAGTTATTAGTTTGGGTAAGGCCCTCTTGGTGGGTGTTCACATCACTAAGGGAATTTAAAACAGCGCCCAGCTTGCAGTCATCTGAAAACTTTGTCAACCACAGACCACTGGGTTTTTGGAAGACTATTCTTCTTTTGGCCCTTACTTCTGCTAGACGAGTGTCTGAGCTGCAAACCCTTATGGCTGTTCCTCCTTTTCTAGTTTTCCATAAGGACACAGTGTCCCTTCATGCGAATCCTTCTTTTATGCCCAAGGTGGTTAATTTTTGTCTCTTAACCAGTCTATTAATTTGCCCAGTTTTTTCCCTTCTTTGCAGTCTGCTAGTAAGAAGGTTATGCACACCTTGGATTTGCATAGACGATTCGGATATTATTTGGATAAGACTAAAGCTTTTTGTTTCTTTTCATCCTAGGTCTTCAGGTTTGGCTGTTTCCAAGCAAACCATTTATTCTTGGATATCTAAAGCCATTTCATTTTGCTGTTCTTTTCATGGCAAGAGCCTTTCTTCTGTTAAGGTTCATTCCACTAGAGATGTGGCTTCTTCTGGTGCTTTTTTCAAGGGTTTAGATACTAATTCTGTTCTTGAGGCAGAAACCTGGACTTTAAGCACTATAAGTTGGATATGATTTCTAGGGTCAGAGCTGTCTTTGCCTGGGCCATTCTCCATTGCTAGATGGTTCTGCTTGCCCTTCCTCCTCCCAGTCTTCTTCCTGAGCTTTTTCATTCTCCCTGTTGCAAAGAATACTGCAACAGTTATATGGAAGATATAGTACAGTTGTGTAAAATCTTAGCATAACAGTAGATCTCCTTCTCTTCACTGTTGCAGTATCCCCCCCTCCCGGTCCTTTTTCCTTCTGGATGTGGCTGTTGCCTATTTTTTTCCTTGGACTGCCATTCTTACTGCAGCTTTTCAGTTATGAGGATAGTACGTTTGGATGTCACCTTTATGCCCTACGCCGTGTGCTGGGAGAATGCATGTGATGTACGGCGTACCCTTTACAATCAAAAGGCTTTGGTCTACTGGCAGGGGATCCCTATTGTCAAGAGTACTGCAGCAGTGAAGAGGACATCTACTGTTACGGTTAGGTTTTACACAGCTGTACTTGTGTACTTGATGAATCCAGAAAAGGACATTTCAGTGTTGTGGAGCACTTTGAGACTATTTCAAGTATTTGTGGAAAAAAATTAATGAAGATTAAACAAAGGCTATAGCCGTAAATTACAAACCCATGCACAAATTGGTTCTGCAATACCAATATTTACAGGGACAAAGTAAGATGAAATATTTAAAAGTATGGATTAAAAAGCTTCTGTTATGGCAGTTTGGATATGTGGGAAGAGACTAAAAAGATAATGCAAAAACAGAGAAACTGGAAGCTCTTGATAATAGATCGAGCTAGTAAGACAGAGTGAAAATGTTTTACTCATATAAGATTTATGTACATGTCAGGTATATTTTCATCAACTAGAGGAGAAGTTGTGGACATTAAAGACCTAAAGAATTTATCTTGGTGAGAGGAAGAGAAGAACAAGAATTAAGTGAGATAAGTTGATCCTCTGAATAGAACAAGGTGGGCAAGGATTACTTGACTTAAATGGATATTTTAGGGTTGCACAGTGAAGGCTCATATACCAAACACAGGCAGAAGGTTGCAATTCAAAGTGGAAAGAGATGATGATGATGAACAGGGGAGAAGATAAAGAAATAATGAGAGAGTGGTATTTTCGATGCAGAGGAGAGTAATAGCCGTATGTAATCTTATATAGTTGCAGAAAGAATTCTAAGAACTAAGCCAACATGGGGAAAGGAGCTTTTGCCAACAGGGATGACTGCAGGTAGGGTACAGAAAATTGCTAGGAAGTGGTTGGGGTTTACTGGAGAAAAATTGGTAAGGGAATCAACCTGAAAAGCTAATAAAATGGGATGAGGCCATAAAGAAGTTTGGACTAGTAGGTTCAAGACTGCCTTCCCTACCAAGGATTGATATCAGAGTATAGGCAAATATGGATATGAGAGTCCTAAGTGAAAGACCTGCTGTGGGTAGGTTTTTAGTTACATTTAGAACAACAGCTACTATTAAAAATGAATAGTTAGTAGGGCATATAAAATATTGCATCTCATCTGTAAGAATCAGTCAGAGGAGGTAAACTGGGAGGAAAAACTGGAAAAGCAGTTTACAAGGGAATAATGGGAGGACATATGTATGGTTCCCAAGTATGCAACAAAGTCCAGAAGGTTTAAGGTTTTTGCATAAGTATTGTTGTACCCCAAGCAGTGTTCACTGCTGTGGTGCAGCAGTTAGTGTTGTCGCCTCACAGCAAGAGGTTCTTTGGTTCGATTCTTGGCTGAAGCACCTTCCGTGCAAAGTCTGCTTGTCCTCTCTCCGGTCAAGTCAATTTTAAAGACATGCAGGTAGGTGCGTATGTGTGTCTGTGCCTTTTGTGAAGCTTGGGTGCTGAGCTGGCAACTCAGTACCATAAAAACTCCACTGGCAGTCAGTCTGCGAACTGGTGATCTGCTGTGGCGACCCCTAACCAGGAAAAGCAGAAAGACATTGCTATTGTTGTACCCCAAGTAAGTTTTCCTCAGGTTGATTTCACATGCTGGAGTTGTGATAGGGAAGGAAAAAATTACTGAGGATATGTTTTAGGTAGTGTAATGAGTTGGCAGATTTTAAATTTTCCCTGCAGAATCCTCTGTCAGAAATATTGGGGGATCAATGCCTGTAACTAAGGAAATTATTCTTTTGAGCTGGAACACAGGATCTGAATTGCTTAGGCATACAAAGGTCGTATTAATTTTCTTTTGGCTGCTAAAAGAGAAATTACTATAAAATGGAAATCAAAATCTAAACCAACTGTGTTTGGAGTACTGAATATTGTAAAACAGATACAAGAACTGGAAGAGGGACCTTTAGAATAGGGGAAGGGCAGATTACATAGAAATAAATGGAATTTGTGAGAACAATTCATGACGAGTAATGTTTAGGAGGCAGAGGAGAGAGGTTTAATGGGAGAGAAGAATTGGGCAATTTATGTAATGGTGAACCATGTACTCCTCCTCCAACATTTCTGACAAAGTATTCTACAGGAAATTTTTTTAAATCTGCTAGATCATAACATTTCCAAAATTATGACCGCAATTTACCCCTCTCTGACCCATCACACCTCCAGCATTTGCTGTCTACCTAAAGAACATTTCTGACTCTGCTTGGGGTTATAAAATACCTATCCAGTCCCTTCTAAGCAAAAACCCTAAACCTTTTGGACTTTTATGCATACTAGGGAGTCGCACAAATCGCGGTGGTAGTGCTGCGGTAGTGTTGTCGCCTCATAGTAAGACGCTGTCTTGTTCGATTCTCAGCTAGAGCGTCTTCTGCGTAGAGACATGCATGAATGGGCGTACCTTCGTTGAAGGTTGTGCGTCAGGGTTGGTAACTCGGCACGTAAAAATCAACTACCAATCATTAGCGGACCGGAGTTCCGCTGTGACGACCCATAACCGGGAAAAGCTGAGAGACACAACAACAAGGGAGTCACACAAATGTTCTTTTGTATATTGTCTTTGCATTCTGTCAATCCCAGTCTTTTCTAACCTTCTCTGATTCCAGTAGTTATCTTGCAATATTTTGTATGTCCTACTAATTACCTTTTTTAACAGCAGATTCTGATGTCCTTCAAGAATGCAACTGCAGTCCTGACATATGGGTTGTCCTGCCTCAGGCAGCCCTTCAGTCGGCCGGATTCCAAAGTCTGGGTCCGGCGTCGGCTGATGTCTTCTCCTCCCCGACGTCAGAGCGGCTGGAGTATAAAGGCATCCGCCGACGCCATCTTCTCCAGTCTTTCTTGCCGTGCGGTGCCCGAAGCAGAAGCAGTTCGCAAGTGCCGGTCGGTCAGCTCCTGTGTTTTCAGTTACCGAAGTCATCTAAAAGCTAAGTACCCCGTTGGGGAACATTTTTTCTTGCCTCAGCCGATGTCAGAAAAAATTGAAAAAGTTAATAATTGTTTGTCTTGTGGTAAACAAATACCTCATAAGGACTTCCATTCTTACTGCCTCCCTTGCCTGGGCCCAGACCACGACGTCTCGGCCTGTGCTGCCTGTGCTTGCTTTAATAAGCGCACACTCAGGCGCCGGGCAGAATTTGACGAAGACTTTTTTGGCGAATCTTTCGCTTATATCATGCCGTCGGAACAACCGACAGCACAATCTACCAAAAAACGCAAGGACCGGGACCGACATCTTCGGCCAGTGTCGTCCACCGATACCACGCCTAAGCCCTCCGCGAGTGCATCGGTCCCTTCAGAAGCGGTAATTCAACCGCCCCAGGCCGACGACACCGCTTTAACGCGTTCTTCGGTCCCGGAGATTTCAACGGTGCCGGTTGTTGATTTTCCTCCAGAAACCGAAGCTCTAGATTTACCCGACACCATTCCTGTGGACAAGGTTACCCCTGCATGTGGGGTAAATCTAGAGCTTCGATTTCTGGAGGAAACCGAAGCTCTAGATTTACCCGACACCATTCCTGTGGACAAGGTTACCCCTGCATGTGGGGCAGCTAGGACTCCGGTATCCATGTCCATCAAGGCCTTTGCACGTGCTAAGGCTGCCAGCCAGGCCAAGGCCCATCCTAAATCTACTTCTCAGGGCCCCTCTTCTGATAGACAGATCATGACTCTTGCTGCAGATCTAATCTCTCTTATCAGGGGTTCTCAGCCGCACCCAGACAGAGGTTCTCAGCCGCCTGCAGATAAAAGGCCTAGAACTGAGCAGACTGACACCCTCTCTTCAGATGAAGCCTCTGGGGATTCAGAGCACTCAGATACCCAGGAAGAATCCTTCCAGGCCTATGAGGACTCGGATGCTGAGGATTAAATTCCCTCTGCCTCCCCTCCAGAGGATATTTCTTTTGGTGAAGTTCTCCACTCCATGAGAAAACATCTTCAGTGGCAGGGTCAGGAATTTTCTGACTCCAGGAAAAGGCTATGTACCTTCCTTAAGCTACCTCAACACAGACCTTTAGCTATTCCTCCAGTGTTGGATGTCCTTGATGATGTATACTCAGACTCCAGTGCTTCGCCTGATTCTCTCCCTCCTGCTCCTGTCAAGCCTGACAGATATTACAGGGTCCTTGAAACCCATAAGCATCTCTTTAAGGCCCACTCTGTGGATCTAGAAACTATTTCACAGGGCCCCAAAGGAGTGGCAACTTCCTCGGCCAAAAACCCCCTGCCCACTGACAGGGAAGCTAGGTCCCTGGAGAGATGGGGCAAAAAAGTTTATACCTCTTCCACCCTTGCCATGAGGTCACTCAACTGCCTTTTTCATATGTTTCAGTACTAGGATTACTTAATGGATGATTTGCAGAAAAAGTTAGCCTGTCCTGAGCCTATAGATAGAAAGGCATTGCAGGATTTGGTTCATAATACTCAGCAGGTTAGCAATCATTTTCTTCAGTGTGGTTATGATGCATTGGAAGCTTCATGTAGGGCAGCCATGCTGTACCAGAGCAGGCCCATTCACTTAAGATTCCCCTATCCCTTTATTTTTGTATGTACTCGTAACCAGTCCCTGATAGGGAAGATGATATCTAGTCTGCAGTCCAAATGTCTTCTTGGCCTCTTACCATTTTATTGTCTTTCCCTCTCAGGTTATTTCCTCCCAAAACCTTGATTCCTTTCCTAGTTTTCTCCAGTAAATTCCAGACCCCTCTTGCCAATTCTCTGTACCCCTAATTATATTCATTCCTATTGGCAAAATCTCCTTCCTCCATTCTTGTGTTGGCTTAGTTCTTAAAGTAGTTTCTGCTGCTTTATGAATAGAATATTCTGTATGGCTGTTATTCTCCTTAAAGATATGCATCCAAAATACCACTCTTTCCATATTTCTTCCCTGCTTCATCATCATCCCTTTCCACTTCGAATTAAAGCTTTCAGCTTTAGACATGGATATTACGAGCTTTAACTGTGTAGTTCTAAAATATCCCTTCAAATCAGTCAGTCCTAAACCACCTTGCACTGTTGGAAGATCAGCTTATTGCTCTTGAACCTTACACTCTTCCCTTCCCAGATAAAATTCTTCAACTCTTTATTAATTACTGTTCACACATTCTCTGGTTAATAAATATTCAAACAGAGTGTTCTGTGAAGCCAACTAAAAACTTGTAAATAAACCAAAAGCTCCACTTGGGTGAAAGTCGCAGTAGGGCAGCAATAATACAGTGCAAAAGAGTAACATCTCATACAAAGTTGTATAAATTAAAAACAAACATTTATTACAAAAACAAAATGAAAGGTCAAGCACTTTCGTCCCTTTAATTTTGGGACTTTTTCAGAACCTCAGTACCATTACAATGTCACGTTTAAATAATCTCATCCTTATTAAAAAGTCAAGTAACACCAATAATGCACTGTGCAAGTATTTTCAATCCTGCCCAGGTTGTACAATCCTTGTTGGTCTGGAGGACCATCGGGATGACTCATTTTTCATCAGTTTTTGAATTTCTATGGCTGCTGTTTTTCTCTGACTAGGTGGAAAGTTTGTGAGTTTTGTAGACTGATTATGAAGCCAGAGGAAAAAGGATATGTAATATCCTCTGGAAATGATCCTGTGCAGGCAAGTGTCTTTGTTGACGGCTGTCCAGTTTTGTGGATGCAGCAGTAATCAACCCCAGACTGCCTTCAGAGTGCAGCAGTCGGGCAACTCTTCAGGAGTACTGATGAGGTTTCTTAGAAAATGGAGCTCTGAAACCCTAATTTTGCAGGCTGCCTCTACTATGGGGGTAGTAGTCTTTTGTTACGCCCTCTGCCACGGAGGGGATCTGTCCCCGTTCGTGTACTGAGAAGAGGCTTGCTACTTCCAAAACCAGATTTTCCTGCCACCTTTCTGGCTCCAGGAAAAGATTTTCTGAGGTGCAGAAAAATGGTTCCATTCAGCAGATAAGGTCTTCCCATCTTGTTCATTCCTAGATCGTTTCTTTAACCTTGGGTCCAAATAAGCTAAATCCATCAAAGAGAGCATTGATGAAGAATGACTTGAAAGGCTCAACAGTCACAGAGGTGCATCCATATCACAGTTATTCCTGAACCAGCAGCTCTCAAAGCACCTTCTGAGGCATGTGAAATAAGTCTCATATTAGTGACTGATAAAGACAGTAGGGTGACCAGTTGCGTAGAAACAGTCTTGTTGTCCTCTGCAGAAATAGACCCAGAGAGAGAATTGGATAATACTTTGATAAAATCCCTCTGAAACCTTATATGTGCCAAATAATTGAGCAACCTAAGGACAAAGATTGCTGACGCATACACATTCTTCCCAAACCTGCCCAATGCCCCTGACTCACTGTTTGGGAGATGGACAGTAGAACTTTGCTCAGCGAGTTCTTTCTTGGTGGATGCTGCTGCCACCATAGCACTGACATAGAGACCCTTGCTCCGGTGGGCACAATCCTTTTATGCAACTAAATATTTATCCGGTCATTTGGAGACTGGCATTGTGACATCCGGATCCTGCTATGCCTGGTGGGAGATGAGATGTACCATCTCCTCCGCCAGGGGGGAACTACCCACAACGTAGCTGAGCCTGCTCCGAAAGCCTCAAGAAACACTGACTCCTCTTTGGAAGGTGGGTAAGAAGACCAACCACATTTCTATCTCAAAAGCTTGAGTATTTCACAAAATGCAATGTCCTGAAGGGGTGATGTGGGGGACCATTCTACCTCATCAAAGTCACTGTCTTCCTCGAGGGATTCCTGTGGGGAATCTAAGTACCTCCTCTTGCACATATGCATCTGAGGAGGCTCTCTTTGGGATGTTCCGTACGGGATTCGAAAGTGCAAGCTAAGTCCTAAATAATGACTGTCTCAAGACTTGTACAAGTCAGTTGCCCCGATGCAACAGGATATACAGGCTCAGACACCACAGCAGACAGTTGTGAAGGAGTGGACCCAAGGGGGGCAAACAAGCCTTACTTGCAGAGGTGGAGAAAACTCTCTGCAATACTCCAAAGGTTGACAACATAGAGGCAAGAATTGCCCTGGCCGGACCCAAGGATTGTTGCCCAGGATGGTTCAGAGGGGGACAAGCAACTCTTATCTGCAGAGGTGGAGAAAACTCTCTCTAATACCTCAAAGACTGAAGACATAGGAGAGGCAAGAATTGTCCTGGTAGGACCCAAGGACAGCTGCCCAGGATGGTTTTGAGTATCATCATGGTTTTACCTCGATGTGCAAGTGAAAGCCAAGCTATTCAGCACCAAGGCTTGAGTTGTTTAGAACCAAGGTTCAGGGAGGGACAGAAGGGTCCGAGGAAATGTGAATCAACAAACAAGTGCACTTCAGGGTTATGATAGTAAACTAGTCAGTCGCCCTGCTAGATACGGGTCCAGGGAAGTAAATAGTGTGGGAAGAAATAGCCAGGGAATTGTTATGGCTAGGCTTGTATAGGTCCTAGGGCCATTAGCCTAGTACCAACCTATGAACCTATACACACACACACACACACACACACATACATATATATATATATATATATATATATATATATATATATATATATATATATACACACACACACACACACACCAACCTATGAACCTATACACACACACACACACACACACACACACATATATATATATATATATATATATATATATATGTATGTATGTATGTATGTGTGTGTGTGATATATACACACACACACACACACACACACACACACACACACACACACACACACAAGAAGAACCAGAAAAGGTATAAATATAAGAATTGAAGCTATACAAGCTATATAAGCAAACAAATATAAATGTAACTTATCCAATCTAATAAAAAAAATGATGCATTGAAAACTCTGCTGTTCCATATTGAACAGAAGTGGCTCTGCTTTATGATTGGCCCGTATGCCGGTATACCAGCCAATCAAAAATTACAAAGTGGAGGCTGTTTCACTGGGATTTTTAACAGGCAGTGCGGGACTTGGGTTTGGGCTGCTGATCTCTGGACAGTCCTGCTCAAATATGGGCATCTGGCAACCCGTGACTGGAGCCAGTGGTTCTGCAGTTTTGCACACTGATGCATTTACTGTGATGCCCTTTTGTATTTGAAATTTGGTATTAGATTGTTTTTCAGAAATTAAATGCTATACTGGTATGATGTGTTTGCAGTAAGGGGCTTAAAATTAATGTAAATGTGGTAATGATTTTGGTTGTATGAGCAGCTGACGTGGTAAAAGGATGTGTTCTTTCTTCCCTCTTGTACACTTAGTTTTCATTGGGTAACTTTCCATGTATAAGATTGTCTGTCATTTACTGGAAGACATTTTTGTGCCTGTTGCAACTAGATGAAGCATTTTTGTCTAATAATTTTTCTTCTTTTTGTTGATATATTTGAAGGAAGGTTCAGTGCAGCACCTCTTAGAAGGATAATATAGTATGGTCATGGTCCATTGAAGTGCATGTTTTATTTTTCCCTGTACTGGGTATTTGTCATATTTGAATTAGTGGATCTTGCATGAAACATGCATTTGTGTTTTTGGGCTTAAGTCTTGCTTTATATGTGGATTAAATCTTTAATATCTGAGGTCATGTTAACAAGGGCAAGATGCTGGGAGTTATCCAAGGTAATTAAGTTAATTGGCCATGAAATATTTGATGTTGAAATAGGTGATAGCCTGGTATAAAACACTGTAAATGTTAATGAAACAGATTAATAATGCACTGCTGTTGAAAAAATGTGAGATCAAAATCAAGATAAAGTCTAACTGAGAGACGGAAGGGTGAGTACTAGTGGACTAGTTTTTTTTTTCTTCTGCCTGTTCTGCAGTTTTGTTGATAATTTGCATTCTTTTAAACTATGTCAAGTTGGGTAGGGGGAAGTCAGTGCAAAAATACTTAGTGGGGAAGGGAGTGAGTTAAATAAGTGTTACCATAAGACAATGTAAGTTACAGTGGATTATTGACTACAAAAGTATTGAATGCTCTCATTCTTGAGTGGAAAAGGGAAGGTGTCTTGACATTATCATGCCATTGTTAATACACGTAAGAAAAGTACATTTTAATGTAAATATAGGACATGTACTGGATATGCTAAACTATACAGGAAATGTAGGGGCATACTAAGCAAACAATCACTGGGACCATATGATGCCTAGCAGTGTACACCTTTAAGCAGACAAACTTAAAAATTCTTGCCACTGTTTTCAAGCACTTAGTAGTGTTCACCTCCCAAATCCTGCACAGCTGTACATGATAACTCACATCCAGTCATCAAGACTTGCCTTAAAGGTAGCAAAAATATCCCTTTGTTAACTTATAGCAGTGGTTCCGAAACTTTGCAATGTGGAGGGACCCCTTTTATAAAGGAAGTATTTTGGCACATCCCTATAGGTGGCAGTACACATACATTACATTTGGGTCAACTCTCCAACCCCCCCCCCCAATCAGCCCCACCACATAGCCATTTCATTGTCCCATTACTTGGCTAGTTCTCCTCAGTTGCCATAATCGCTGTTCATGCTGTTTTCTGCTTTACTTCTACAATGATTACAGGTAGTTGGATTTAATTTAAAACTTTTTTATTTCAAATTTTATAGCACAAACACTGATCAACATTTGCTAAAGCTAAGCAAAGCAATGCAGTTTCATAATGAAAACAACAGACTTAGCATTAAAATTTCTTTGCCTTTGGGACTCACTTTCACTGAAAAAGCATTGAAACCCACATTCAAAGAAAATACATCTGGTCAGTGGTGGACTAAGTTTACCTTTGGATTGTTTTCAAAGCATAGGTCCATTGCAAACATTTTTAGGACCATGCAAAAGTTCTTTGATTCACCTTTCTGATTGTATAATTAAATTTTAATATACAATAATTAAATTATATCACTTGTATAATACAGCGCCACTTGGTGCAGGTTTTAAATGTATAGTTTTGCACATTTTTCCAGTAAGCAATTAAACAAAATATATGAAACAATAATGACAGAACTGCCAAATTCAGAACATTTCAACCATAAAAGGCCACTCAAGACTTCTGTCATCACAATCCACCAATATCAGTCAATATGCACAGTCTTTGCAGGAGTAAGTCATCTGAATAGTTCCACCTTAAAGAGGTCTGTAACTAATGAAAATGTTGCTGCTAGCAAACAACTTTATATTTCAGTGTTTCAGCTACAAATTCAGTGCCTGCTGCCTCTGAAGAATAAACTTCCTACTTAAGTTACATTAAAAAAATGGTAAGCTGGCAATATTGTATGGATGGCAAACTGAAAGCAGGTTCATAGTTACTAGGCATCTCATCCAAAGGAGGATGTATTCAGAACTTCAGCACCCCACCCCCTGAAAATGCATCAGTATCAGCAAGCCATCAGTATGCTGTGGGAGTAGAACCCACAGCCTTTTGCATTAAAATGCAAATATGCTACCTGTTGTGCTACTAACACTGGTTTAAAATTTTGTACCTCAATAGTGATACTATTTGCTAGTTAGCTAAACAAAACAGTTGCACACTGTAAACGGACTTAGCATTAGCAGCAGTAAACTTTTCTTCCCTCGAAGCTCATAATTCCTTGAAAATGCACTTGAAAAATGCACTTTTCATAATGGGGGGGACAGAGGGCCAAAACTTAGGACACATTTTAATTATTGCTCTTCTAAACTTAGAAAGCTAATAGAACAGCATGTTTTGCATTAGTACAAATTTTCTGAAGGGTATGAAGTCTAACTCTCGAATGTCTGCCATTATTTCTGACTTCAGTCCTCAGTGATTTGCCAAGGATTTTACAGAAAAACATGATTTTATTAGACTTAAAATATGAGGCAAAATCTGGACATTCTGCAAACACCTGGACAGCTGAAGGGTATACTGCCCATCTCTTACACACACACACACACACACACACACACACACACACACACACACACACACACACACACACACCCTATCTGCCTGCCTCCACCTTACACACACACGTACCTGTCTATTTCCCTCCCTCTTACACATAGACATGCACACGCCTACCTGCCTCCCTCCTGTCTTACACACATACATACACACACTTGGCTGCCTCCCTTTTGCGTGCACACGCATACGCACACACACGCACACACACCTGCCTATTTCCCTCCCTCTTACACATACACACACACCCCTACCTGCCTCCCTCCTGCACAGTCACACACGTGTGCGCACGCACACACACACACACACACTCACACACACCTGTCAACCTTTCTAGTGCAAGAAATATGGGCAAAGCCTGTCATAATGGGGGGAACAAAGGGACAAAACTAAGGACACATTTTTAAATATTGCTCTTATAAACTTAGAAAGCTGATAACACAACAAGTTTTGCATTAGTACGAATTTTCTGAAGCATATGAAATCAAATGTTTGCCATTATTTTCTGACTTCAGTCCTCCATGATTGATTTGCCAGGGAAAAACACCATTTTATGAGAAGCAGACCAAATAAGGCAAAAATTTGGACATTCTGCGAAAATCTAGACAGTTGACAGCTGCACTCAAGCACTGCTTCTTATTCAAGTCTTGATTTAAAAAAAAAAAAATGTATATGTATATATATATATTTATATATATATATATATATATATGTGTGTGTGTGTGTGTGTGTGTGTGTGTGTATATATATATATATATATATATATATATATATATATACCTTCAGGATCTTTCAACAAGATTGTCCGGATCATCATCTCTGCAGTAATTTCTCTTAGCTGGCAAAAGATAGAGAAAGCATACCCATACATATACACGTACAGCAGCCAACCTTAATCCAGGACCTGTCTTACCTGGGGGGAACAGAACAGTTGTTCAGATTTCCCTGCAAGTTCTAACTGCTGGCAGAAAACACAGGGCAAGTGAGGAACTGCTCAGCATCAGCCACAAACACAGAAATTGTTCTTACTTCTGTAAAAGCTAAGGGCAAGCAGCTGCTTAGCTGCAAACAAGGAAATTAAGCTGCTCAGACGCAAACAGGAAAGTTTCTTTCTTTTCTTTTTTTTTTTTTTTTTAAATAAATTGTGGATGAGCGGTGCAACTTTTCTTTCTTCATTTACAGGGTCAGTCGTGGATGATGACTGAAATCCAGGTGGGTGCAAGTGAGCTCACGGACCCCTACAATTTATCGTATGGATCCCAGTTTCGAAAACCCTGCATTATAGTGATAACTTATTTCATAGGCTTAGCAATACATTGAGTTGGGAATCTATTTTTCCAGTGAGTCTTATTTGCTGATGTAGATTTAGGTCATTAGTGTAAGCGTTTTTAGAGCCACTGCTTTTGTGAAGAAATAGGAGGTTAAATAGGACTGAGACTTTCAAGACCCAGAAAGTGAGACACAGGTCACCTCACAGCACCCTGCAGGCTACTGAGTGTACGGAGAGTGTTGCTAATCAGTTGGTGATCAAAAGATTTAAGTTCTTTAATTTTCTTGGTTAGAACTCTTTTAAGCCTTTCCAGTTAGTCAGTATGCATGGATATTTATATATGAAAGGAGTCATTATATTCAATGATGGGTTTGATAAGGGAAGAGTACCGTGGTAGGATGACTTCTATGGATCTTGAAGACATTCCCTTGGAAATTAACTGGGCCATATAGAAAGATTTCCTGACTGTGGTGGAAGCACAATGATTGAATGAGAGAGAGAGAGTTTTCCACATAAATATCTAGGTGTCTTATTACCTTATCTGTCTGAAGACTAGTACCATTTTTAACATAAGAAGTGAGAGCAACCTTTCTGTCAAACACTACTATGCTGCACAAAAAGACCTTTTATGGTGCACCACATATGTGCATATTTCAGCCATTGCTGGAGTTGTTTTGTATCAGTGGATGAGCAGATAACCATGCCCATTTTGCAGTCATCAGCAAACTTGGTCAAGTGCACTTCTGGAATATTGGTTTGGAAGTCTGCAAAGTAAATGCCAAACAGGTAAGGGCTCATAAATGATTCCTGCGACAACCCATTAGTTAAAATTTTACATTTGGAGAGGAACCACTAGTTTTCACGGGTTAAGATGTTTTGGATTGCCAGTACGATTTTACTTAAGCTTTTCTAATTTTCCATTAATAACAGCATGGGGAATAGTTTCAAAAGCATCGTTCAGGTTGAGATAAGCAGTGTGCATAGAATAACTACTCTCCACAGACCATGTAACCTTTTTAAAGACACTTTCTAGGTTTAAGAGATAGGATCTGCCCTTTACAAAACCAAACTGATTGGGATCTAGACCAGTTAAGCTTCCTGTGTCTGCATAAATGAGTTCTGGTGTGATATATTCCATGACTTTGCCTGTTAGGGTGGCTAGGCTAATGGGTGTATAATTACCCGGGTCTGTAGATGGGGTGCCATTGTTTAGGTGAGCCACAGTGGCTGTTCACCAGGCATCAGGAGTGATGGTTGAATAGTTTAAGTAGAGGCTCAGATAGTATATACTCTGTACTGGTACGAATGCAGTCTGGTATGTTGTCCAGATGTTCTTCGTGTTTCACTGTTGCAGTCATTACATTTGGGTTATCTGCTTGCATTAGCCCTCAGTTGGCCTGATTAATAAAGTCTTGGGTCCTGCATCAGTTGCTGTTCCTTCTTCCATGATGTCAGGGGTATAAAACATGCAGCCGACGCCCATTACATCAGTCTTTCTTGCCATGCAGTGCCCGAAGCAGAAGCAGTTCACAGGTGCCGGTCGGCCGACTCCTGAAAGTTTCGTTTTCGAGTTTCAGAACCAAAGTCTTTAACTAAAGCTAAGTACCCCATTGGGGAAAGTTTTTCTTGCTCCTTACCGATATCAGTAAAAGTTAATAATTGCATTACTTGTGAAAAGCAAATACCTCATAAAGATTTTAATTCGTACTGTATTCCTTGCCTAGGCCCTGACCACGACGTTCATTGCTGTCGCTTTTGTGCTTTATTTAATCAGCGCACTGTCCTTCGTCGGTATATTTTTGCCTCTAAATATTTCGGTTCTCAGTTTAATTATCTAGAAATGTCATCCGTTAGCTATCCGACTTCCAGAATTTCGTAAAAACACAAAGATAAAGACAGAGACAGGCCGCCGAGGTCCAAAACTGCCAACGACGCTTCTCCTAAGCCAGTCACCAGTTTGCTGGTACTCAGTGAGGCACTTTCGCAGCCCTGATACCTGCTACTTCTGATTCTCAGGCCTCTGCTGAGACCCATTCGGAGTCCGGTATGCTGCGAGATGCTTCAACTATGGAACCTGTGGATGTCTCTACCTTGGATGGATCCGGAGCCGCTGTGCAGGCACCGACTTCTGAGGGTGTATTCAGGTCTATGGGCTTGCATATTAAACTGACACCTCCTTTTTCATTTAGGCCTAAATCTCGAACCATGCTTAAAAAAATGACGCCTAGGCCACATGCTCAGACCTCTATGCCTAAAAAACAAATGATAAGAATGGCTGAAGATCTTATAACTCTTAGAAGGGGGAGGTTGGCTTCCCCTGATTAGAGACCTAGGACTGCAGTTGTTTATGAATCTTCTGACCAGTATTCTGATTTTTCTGATTCTTCTGATGGTCTGGATTTGCCCTTATCTACTTATGAGGATTCTGATGCCGAGGACTGTATTCCCTCTGCTTCCCCTCCAGAGGATTTTTCTTTTGGTGAAACCTTACATACTCTAAGGGAGCATTTCCACTGGGAAAGCCAGGATTTTTCTGATTCAAAAAAGAGGCTTAGGGATTTCTTACTCCTGCCTCAGCATAGGCCTTTAGCTATTCCTCCTGTACTATACATTGTTGATGATTCTTTTTCGGAATCTAGTTTGGCCCCTGATTCTTTGCCTCCTGCTCCCAGATAACCTGACAGATCAAGGTTCATGATTCGCACAAGTTCCTTTTTAAAAATCCTATTGTGGATCCAGAGACCATTTCACAGGGACCCAAGGGCATTAAGGCTTCCACTGCTAAAAATACTACCCCTTCTGATAGAGACTCCAGGGCGCTGGATAGATGAGGTAAGAAGGTTTACACTTCTGCAACCTTGACCATTAGGGCTTTAAACTGCCAGTTTCATATGTTAAAGTATCAGCAACATGTTATTGGATTGCTTAAACAGAAAATGATGTTGATTCCTGACTGTGCGGAAAATAAAGAATTACAGGATTTAATGCATTCTGCTGAACAGGTTGGAAAACATTCTTTGCAATGTGGATTTGATTCTTTAGAGGCCTCTTGCAGGGCTGCTAGTACTGGGTCTGTGCTCAGAAGGCATGCTTGGCTTAAGGAGCAATCTTTGCCTGATCATGTTAAAGCTAAATTATTGGATGCTCCCTTAAATCAGAACCGCCTGTTTGGCAACAAGGCTGAGGAAGTTCTTAAAAATATGGAAGATAAAGCTAAATCTATGCAAACTGTTAAGATTTCTTACAAGTTCAGCCTCCTAGATTTAGTAGGCACTGGCCCTCTAAGAATTGGTCCTTTCTAGCCCCTTCCAGGTCTTCTCAAGCCAAACCCAGACACAGCAGAAACCCCAGGTTTCAGTCCCAGGGAACACACAAGACTAAACAGTGGGGGGTTTCCACACCCAAATCGGGGAGTAGTAAAACTCCTACTTATGGAAAACTGCCTCAGTGACTTGCTTTTAAAACTTCCAAGCACTTCCCAACTGAATGCTCCTTTAGGCGAAGAGATTGGTTTGCAGGCCAGAAACTGGGATCTCATTACCCAGGACAAATGGGTTTTAAATATAGTGTCCCAAGGATACAGATTTCACTTCCACACCTTACCAACACCAAGCGGGTGGCCAGATCTACCCCCAAATCAGTAGACAGAGGCCCAAAATCAAGTACTGTCTCTCTTAAGCATGGGGGTTATTCAATTGGTACCAGAAGAGGAAAAGGGGGAAAGTTTCTATTCGAGACTTTTTCTGGTACCCAGAAAAGCCAATACATGGCATCCTATCCTTGACGTTTCTACTCTAAATACCTTTCTGGTGATTCCAAAATTCAATATGCTGACAATTCACCAGCTGCTTCCTTTGCTAAGCAAAGCTGCATGGTTGGAAACACTAGACTTAAAAGAAGCATACCTGCACATCCCTATCAGGGAGTCTTGCAGAAGATACCTACGCTTCAAAGCTGGCTACATGTACTGTCAGTTCTCTGCACTGCCCTTTGGCTTATCTACTGCACCCAGGGTATTCACAAAGTGCCTAGCTCCAGTCATTGCATTCTGCAGGCAAATAAATATTCAAATATATCCATACCTGGACAATTGTCTAATTCAGGCAGAAAGCCAGGACATACTTTTGAATCATCTGGCCTTTGTTCAAAGGGTACTGACTTGTCTGGGGTACACCATAAATGAAATGAAATCACACCTGGTACACTGTCAACAAATTATATTCCTGAGAGCAAGCTTGAATACAACTTCCCAGATGGCTTTCCTCACGCCAGAGAAACGGACTCATTTGACAACCTACTTCAAACAAGTGGCCACAAAAACCCAGTTACCTACAAGGCAAATACTGCAAGCCTTGGGGTTCATGGCCTTCTGCATTCTTCTAATTCTGTATGCAAGGCTGCATATGAGGAAACTGCAGTGGTATCTCAAAAGCCTATGGTGTCAACATTCACAGGATCTAGAAGCTATGATTCCTGTCATACCTTGCCTACGTCTAGAGTTCCTTTGGTGGGCAGAGGCCTGCCACCAAAACAAGAGACTAACATTCACACTACCCCCTGCCACCCAAATCTTAACAGACGCATCAGACTATGCATGGAGGGCTCATCTGGCAGGGAAGTGCATTCAGGGCAAATGGAACCCAAGTCAAATGCACCTACACATAAATCAAAAGGAAATGTTAGCTGTAAAGAATGCTCTGTTAGCCTTCAAGGACCACATTCTTCCAGGCAACTAATGGTAAAGACGGACAACACCATGGCCATGTGGTACATAAACAAGCAGGGGGTACACACTCTTACCCCATCTGCAGACTAGCCATGGCATTGTGGAACACAGCCTTGAGCTACCAAGTAAATCTACAAGCTCAATTCCTGCCAGGAAAACTAAATACGCTGGCAGATGGACTAAGCAGAAACCTCATGGACCCACGAGTGGAAACTGGAACCAAGGATTTTCAACATGTTGACAAGCAAATGGGGGAGCCCAGATATAGACCTGTTTGCCTCCCCCCAGAACCATCAATTGGACACATTTTGCACAAGGATTCCCCACAAACTAGCTTGGAAAGTGGATGCTCTATCCTTCAGCTGGAAAAACCTATCAGTTTATACCTTTCCTCCTCTGCCTCTGCTCTCCAAGGTACTACTAAAGATCAAACAGGACAAGCCAAGGATGATTTTAATTGCACCAGACTGGCCACGCCAACACTGGTACCCCCTCCTGCGTAGTGTGTCACGCTTGGCCCCATGGCACCTGCTTCAGACTCCTTCCCTGTTGCCTCAGCAGGAGAACCAGATTCTGCACCCTCAGCTGCAAACCCTGAACCTAGCAGTCTGGCTAATTACCTAATCTCTCCTTTACCACCTCTCAGTAAATCAGTGATGAATATCAGTTTAGAGGCAAGGAGGCCTAGTACTAGAAAATCTTATGCTGCAAAATGGAAAAGATTTTGTACCTGGAACCAATCTCAATGGATGAGCGCAGGAGTGCCCAATTTGCCTCAGATTCTACTATATTTGACTGAGATGCTTCATAAGGGCTTGTCCTTTTCCTCCATCAAACTTCATGCCATTTCAGCTCATTATAGCACAGAGCCTCCCGTCTTCTCTCACCCACTGCTCAAGCAGTTCCTCAGAGGGGCCAAAAATTTAACGCCACCGATGAGAGCTCCAACTCCAGACTGGGACCTTAACTTTGTCTTCACTCTTCCTCCTTTCGAGCCAGCTGCTACTGCAGATTTAAAATTCCTTTCCTGGAAAGCAGCTTTCCTTTTAGCAATCAGTTCTGCAAGAAGGGTATCTGAGTTACAGGCCTTTATGGCAGTGGAGCCTTTCATCATCTTTCATGCAAACAGGGTGTCCCTCAGAACCAGTCCCTCCATGGCCAAGGTGGTATCCAGTTTGGCTTTTAATCAGTCCATCCATTTGCCTACCTTCTTTCCTAACCCACAGAACAGAGGGGAATGGATACTGCACTCCTTAGATGTGCACAGACAACTTAGATTCTATTTGGACAGGACTAAAACTGAAAGGATATGAACAACTGCTGGAGGCATTTCCTGCAGGGACTGAAGGGAAAGCTATTTCAAAGCAAACCATTTCAAAATGGATAGACCACTGCATTCATTTCTGCTATAAGCGCCATGGGAAACCTATCCCACAGGGCATCAGACCCCACTCAACCAGGGCTGCATCTACCTCTACAGCCTTTCTCAGGGGCGTCCCATCAAGGGACATCCTAGATGCTGCTACCTGGAGTTCTGTACATATTTTCACCAAGCATTATCATTTGCCAGTTTTCTCTAAATCCAGAACTTGGTTTTGCCACTGCAGCCTTGCAGGGCCTTATAGCTGGTCCTAATTGTATTTAAATTCCTCCTCCCATCCTAGCTTTGGGAATCTACCCAAATGTAATGACTGCAACATTGAAACATGAAGAACATAGTACAGTTGTGTACACTTACCATAAATGTAGATGTTCGAGTTTATTCACTGTTGCAGTCCTGGATGTTCATCGTGTTTCACTGTTGCAGTCATTACACTTGGGTTATCCTGCTGGCAGTCAGCCCGAGTTCCAAAGTCTTGGTCCGGTGTCGGTTGCTGTCACCTCTTCCCTGACCTCAGTGCGCCAGGGGTATAAAAGATGCAACCGACACCATTTTCCCCTGTCTTTCTTGCCGCACGGTGCCCGAAGCAAAAGCAGTTCGCAAGTGCCGGTCGGCCGACTCCTGAGATTTTCAAATTCGAATTTCAGATCCGAAGTCTTCATTAAAGCTAAGTACCCCGTTGGGGAAACTTTTTTCTTGCTCCAGACCGATGTCAGAAAAAGTTAATAATTGTATTTCTTGTGGAAAGCAAATACCTCAATTGAGTTTCAGATCTGAAATCTTCAATAAAGCTAAGTACCCCGTTGGGGAAACCTTTTCTTGCTCCAGACCGATGTCAGTAAAAGTTAATAATTGTATTTCTTGTGGGAAGCAAATACCTCATAAGGACTTTCAATCTTACTGTATTCCTTGCGTAGGCCCTGACCACGCCGTTACCAGTTGTCGGTTTTGTGCTAGATTCAATAAACGCACTATTAAACATCGGTTTGATTTTCCTTTACATTATTTTGGCCAAAGGTTTAATTACATAATGCAGTCGGAACAACCGACAACCAGAATTTATAAAAAATGCAAAGACAAAGAAAAGGACAGGCATCTGAGGTCCAAACTGACGGCAAAGCCTCTTCTAGGCCAGTCGCTGGTTCTCGGTGAGGCGCTTTTGCAGCCCCTGACACCCGCTACCTCAGAGCCACATGCCGCAACCGACAGCCAAGTGGAGACAACGTGGCCTGTGGAAACTCAAGGTATTGGGCCTATGGAAACTATTCCCTTAGATGGGTCCATTGCCGCTGAGCAGGCATCAGCTTCTGAGGGTGTTTTCAGACCTTCACAGCTTACAGTTAAGCCCACTACAGCAGCCAAGGCCAAGGCAAAGTCAAAGACTCCATTAAAGACAAGGAAACAAGTACAGTATTCTACTGAACAGTCATCCATGCCAAAGAAACAGATGCTTAAAATGGCTGAAGACCTAATTACTTTAATCAGGGGTTCCCATCCCCCTCCTGACAAAAGGCTTAGGCAAGACACTGACTATGATTCCTCTGACCCGGTTTCTATTTCCTCTGATTCCTCTTCTGATCAGGGATATTCTCTCCCTCCCTATGAAGAGTCTATACCTATAGCCTCTCCGCCTGAGGATTATTCTTTTGGGGAAACCCTGCACACCATGAGGGAGCATTTCCATTGGGAGAGCCAGGATTACTCAGAATCCAAGAAAAGGCTCAGAGACTTACTTTTATTGCCACAGCACAGGCCCCTGGCTATCCCCCCTGTGCTTGATATTGTTGATGATGTTTTCTCTGAATCCAGTCTGTCTCCTGATTCTTTACCTCCTGCACCAGTCAAGCCAGACAGGTACTACAGGGTCCCTGACTCTCATAAATTTCTTTACAAAAACCCCGCTGCAGACCCAGAAACAATTTCCCAGGGTCCTAAAGGGGTTAAGGCTTCCACTGCTAAAAATCCTGTCCCCTCGGATAGGGATTCCAGAGCTCTGGACAGATGGGGGAAAAAAGTTTACACTTCTGCTACTTTAGCTGTAAGGGCTTTAAATTGCCAGTTTCACATGCTTAAATATCAACAGTACCTCATGTCCTTATTAAAACAGAAAATGGTTTCATATTCAGAAAGTCCTGACAGTAAGGAAATGCAGGATTTATTGCATGCGGTTGAACAAGGGGGAAAGCATACTCTGCAATGTGGTTTTGATTCATTAGAGGCTTCTAGTAGAGCCGCAGTTACAGGCTCTGTTATTCGAAGGCATGCTTGGTTGAAAGAACAAAGTTTACCTGACCATGTTAAAGTAAAATTAATTGGATCCTCCTCTACAGCATGATGCTTTGTTTGGTGTTAAGGAAGAAGAGGTGTTAAAGAAAATGGAGGATAAAGCAAAATCAATGCAGACAGTGAAGGAGTTCTTACAGGTTCAACCACCTAGATTTAGCAGAAACTGGCCTTCAAAAAATTGGTCCTTTCCAGTGTCACACAGACCACAAAGAGGCAGATAGAGACGCCCAAAAGGCAGATCTCAGCCCCAAGGCTCCTACAGACCTAAACAATGGGGTGCTTCAGCCCCCAAAGGAGGGGAAGACAAATCACAGCCTTACAGGAAACAGTCTCAATAACTTCCCTCTACAGATGCCAAGCGCTTACCTTTTGGCAGCACCCCTAGGGGGAAAGCTAGCACTTTTCTCAAAAAATTGGCACATAATCACCCAGGACAAATGGGCACTGAATATAGTTTCTCACGGTTACAGATTCCACTTTCACACGCTTCCGAAATCAAAAAGTATGCCAGACCTGCCACAAAACCAATGGACTGAGGCACAAAAACAGATTGCTGCTGTTATGGACATGGAAGCTATTCATAGAGTTCCTCAGCAAGAACAGGGACAAGGATTTTACTCAAGACTTTTCTTAGTATCCAGAAAGGACAAAGCCTGGAGACCAATACTGGACTTGTCAAACCTAAATACTTTCCTGGATGTTCCAAGATTCAAAATGTTAACACTACAGCAACTTCTGCCCATGCTGGGCAAGAAGGCTTAGCTAGTCACCTTGGACCTCAAGGAGGCATACCTGCATGTCTCAATCAGACAATCATGCAGAAGATACCTCAGATTCATAGCAGGCTCAATGCATTACCAATTCTCTGCACTGCCCTTTGGCTTATCTACTGCGCCTAGGGTCTTCACAAAATGCCTGGCACCAGTAATTGCATTTTGCAGACAAAAAGGAATTCAAATGTATCCCTACTTGGATGACTGCCTTATTCAAGCAGAGAGCAAGGACATTCTTCTAAAGCATCTGGCATTTGTACTCATTTGCTTAGGATACACAGTAAACGAAAAGAAATCGAAACTAGTGCCCTCTGAAGAGATAATATTCCTGGGTGCAAGCTTAAATACAACTGCCCTGGTGGCTTATCTCACGCCAGACAAACAGAGGCAACTGACTCATTACTTTCAAATGATGGCAACGAAAACCCAGCTCCCTGCAAGAAAAATTCTGCAGGCCCTGGGCTACATGGCATCCTGCATTCTACTAATTCCATATGCAAAGCTGCATATGAGGAAACTACAATGGGAGCTGAAAAGTGTTTGGACTCAGCGTTGTCACAACCTAGAGACAATCATAACTTTAATTCCCTGCCTACAACAGGAGGTTCGATGGTGGTTCCAGGCCTGTCACCACAACAAGGGACAGCCTTTCAACTTACCCACAGCCAGGCAGACAATAACAACGGATGCATTGGATTATGCTTGGGGGGGGGGGGCACATATGGCAGGAAAATGTATTCAGGGCACGTGGGCCAAGGAACAAATGCATCTTCACATCAATCAAAAAGAGATGCTAGCTGTACAGAATGCCCTGACAGCTTTCAAGGACCTTCTGCATCCAGGGCAACTTTTAATAAAGGCGGACAATGCCACTGTTATGTGGTACATAAACAAGCAAGGGGGCACACATTCCTGCCCCCTATGCAGACAAGCCATGACTTTGTGGAACACAGCACTTACCTATCAAGTACATCTGCAGGCACAATTCCTGCCAGGAACAAAAAATACACTGGCAGATGAACTAAGCAGAAATCTCATGGATCCTCACGAATGGAAATTAAATCCACAAGTGTTCAACATGATAACGAGGAAGTGGGGACACCCAGACATAGATCTATTTGCCTCCCCTCACAATTACCAAATACAGAAATTCTGCACAAGAATTTATCACTCTCAAGCATGGAAAGTGGATGCTCCATCATTCAGCTGGAAAGGCCTGAGAGTCTATGCCTTCCCTCCGATGCCTCTTATTACCAAGGTGCTCCTAAAAGTCAGACAAGGAAGGCCAAAGATGATCCTGATTGCCCCAGACTGGCCACACCAGCACTGGTACCCAATCCTAAAGAGCTTGTCTCAAGGTCCAGCTTGGCTTTTACCTCAAATTCCTCATCTTCTGACTCAACAAGACAATCAGATTCTGCACAGTCAACTCAGAACCTTAAATCTGGCAGCATGGCAGATAATGTAGCCACTCAGACTGCTCCTCTCTCTAAAGCTGTTATGGATGTCATTTTAGAAGCCAGGAGGCCCAGCACTAGGAAATCTTACGTAGAAAAATGGAAGAGATTCTGTGCTTGGAACCAGGCACAAGGGCTCAACCCACTTGTCCCCAATATACCTCAGATTTTACAATACCTAACTGAGATGCTGGACAAAGGCCCATCTTTCTCATCAATTAAAATCCATGCCTCTGCCATTTCAGCTCATTACAATACGGAACTTCCTATTTTTTCACATCCTCTACTACGACAGTACCTCAGAGGGGCAAAAAATATAAGACCTCCAAGGAGAGCACCAGTACCAACTTGGGATCTTAATTTTGTTTTGGAAAAACTCACACTGCCTCCTTTTGAACCAGCCAGCACAGCTGATCTAAAATTCTTATCATGGAAAACTGCTCTGCTGCTAGCAATAACTTCAGCAAGAAGAGTCCCAGAGTTACAGGCATTAATGTCTGTGGAACCTTTCATCATTTTTCATAAGGACAGGGTTTCTCTTAGGACAAACCCAACATTCATGTCAGAAGTGGTCTCCAATGTGGCCTTGAACCAAACCATTCATTTACCAACCTTCTACCCAAATCCCCAGAATAAAGGGGAAAGACTTCTGCACGCTTTGGATATACACAGACAGCTACGTCTACTTGGACAAAACAAAAGCTTTCAGAAAAACTGAGCAACTGTTTGTAGCTTATGCTGCATGGTCACAAGGAAAGCCTGTTAACAAGCAGACAATTTCAAAATGGATAGAACACTGCATCCGCTTCTGTTATGCACAACATGACAAATCAGTGCCTAAGGGCATTAGGCCACATTCTACCAGAGCAGCAGCTACTTCAGCAGCTTATCTCAGAGGAGTACCAACCAAAGACATTTTAGAAGCTGCAACCTGGAGCTCAGTGCACACTTTCACCAAGCACTACCACTTACCTCTCTACTCTAAATCCAGAGCAGGCTTTGCCACTGCAGTTCTGCAGGGCCTGGTAGCCTCTCCAAATACAATTTAGACCTAGCCACCCAACCTCAGCTTTGGGATTCTACCCAAGTGTAATGACTGCAACAGTGAAACACTATGAACATAGTACAGTTGTGTACCTACCATAAATGTAGATGTTCGAGTGTATTCACTGTTGCAGTCCAGGTTACCAACCCACCATCCCCCTTTTCATTGTTGGGACTTTTCTGTACTTCTCAATTCTATACAACCTATGTGGTGTATTTGTTTGTAGATGAAGGAAATGTTTATAATAATATATGCTTGTTTTTTGGCATAACTTAATCTTTCCAGCCTTCCGATCTGGGGGCACCTGACATTTGGGGCAAGAAAAACTGAAGAAAATGACGTCGGTTGCATCTTTTATACCCCTGGGCGCACTGACGTCAGGGAAGAGGCGACAGCAACCGACGTCGGACCAAGACTTTGTAACTCGGACCGACTGCGGGTCGCCTGCCAGCAGGATAACCCAAGTGTAATGACTGCAACAGTGAATACACTCGAACATCTACATTTATGGTAGGTACACAACTGTACTTTACCCTCCCTCCAGCCCCCTTTCTTCTTTTGGCTATACCTCTACTCTCACGTACTATGCTCAAAAAGCTTTTTGGTGTATTTGCTTTTTTGTTGGAGGTATATCCTTGTATTATAGATTTAATTGCTTCCCATTAGGGCGGCACCTGACATCTGGGGCAAGAAAAACTGATGTAACGGCGTCAGCTGCATGTTTTATACTCCTGACGACCTGACGTCATGGAGGAAGCGACAGCAACTGACGCAGTATCCAAGACTTTGTTAATCAGGCCAGCTGAGGGCTACTGCAAGCAGGTAACCCAAATGTAATGAATGCAACAGTGAATACACTCGACCAACTACATTTATGGTAAGTGTACACAACTGTACTTTTCAATGATGTGTTATTTTTAGCCTTTGACAGGGATTCTAAGACTTGTTCTGAGGTCATTTCAGGAAAAACTAAATTCTCAGGGATAGTGGGAACAACAGTATAGGTAAGAGGGGTAAAGTTAACACTGTCTGTCTGCTAATTTACTAGCTACAGTGGATATAAAAAGTGTACACATCCTTGTTAAAATGCCAGGTTTTTGTGATATAAAAAATGAGACCACAGTAAATCATTTTGATGTTTTCCCAGCTTTAATGTGACCTATAACCTGTACAATTCAATTGAAAAACAAACAAATCTGTTGAAGGAAAATATATAAAAAAATAAAAAATGTACAGTAAACTGGTTGCATAAGTGTGCACACCCTTAAACTAATACTTTGTTGAAGCACCGTTTGATTTAATTACAACATTCAGTCTTCTTGGATACACACCTGCCATCAATTAAAGAGACTTTGATTAACCCCAAATAAAGTTCAGCTGTCCTAGTAGGATTTTCCTGACATTTACTCAGTTGTCTGCTACAGCAAAAGTCATGGTTTGCAGAGAGCTTACAAAGCATCAAAGGGATCTTATTGTTGAAAGGTAAGGTATCAGTCAGGAGAAGGGTACAGAAAATTTTCCACAGCATTGGGTATACCATGGAACACATTGAAAACAGTCATTAAAAAGTGGAGAAAATGTGGGACAACAGTGATGTTGCTAAGAACTGAACATCCCTCCAAAATTGCTGAAAAGACCAGACGAAAACTGGTCAGGGAGGCTGCCAAGAGACCTACAGCAACACTGAAGATACTGCAGGAATTTCTGGCAAGTAACTAGTTGTGTACTACATGTGACAATAGTCTCCCGTATTCTCCATATGTCTGGGCTATGGGGTACGGTTGCAAGACGGAAGCCTTTTCATACAGAAAAACATCCAGGCCCGGTTAAAATTTGCAAAACAATACATCAAGTCTCCCAAAAGCATGTGGGAAAATGTGTTATAGTCTGATGAGACCAAAGTTGAACTTTTTGGCCACAATTCCAAAAGGTACTTTTGGCGCAAAAACAGCACTTCGCATCACCAAAAGAACACCATCCCCATGATGAAGCATGGTGGTGGCAGTATCATATTTTGGGGTTGCTTTTCTTCACCTGGAACTGGGGCTTTAGTCAAGGTGGAGGGAATTATGAACAGTTCCAAATACCAGTCACTTTTGGCCCAAAACCTTCAGGTGTCTGCTAGAAAGCTGAAGATAAAGAGGAATTTCACCTTTCAACACAACAATGACCCCAAGCATACATCCAAATCAACAAAAGAATGGCTTCACCTGAAGAAAATTAAAGTTTTGGAATGACGCAGCCAGAGCTCAGACCTAAATCCAATAGAAAATCTGTGGGATGACCTGAAGAGGGTTGTGCACAAGAGATAGCCTCGCAATCTGACAGATTTGGAGTGCTTTCTCAAGGAAGAGGGAGCAAAATATTGCCAAGTCAAGATGTCCCATGCTTATAGACTCCTACCCAAGAAGACTGAATGCTGTAATTAAATCAAAAGGTGCTTCAACAAAGTATTATTTTAAGAGTGTACACACTTACGCAACCAGCTTATTGCATGTTTTTTATTTTTTTATATTTTGAACCCTAACACATTTGTTTGTTTTTCAGTTAAATTGTGCAGGTTATATGCCACATTAAAGGTGGAAAAAGTTTTGAAATGATTTATTGTGGTCTCATTTTTTTATATCACAAAAACGTGGCATTTTAACATGGGTGTGTACACTTTTTATATCCACTGTATATCCTTGAGGTCACAATGAGTGCTGTTATTATGGATGAGCTGAGTGCATTGTTGGACATTATTCCTTAATTTTCTGACATAACTGAAGAGAAGGATGTAGTTCCTTTTTAATCTGTAGCAACCTTAAGTTTATACTGTGTTTTACATTTTTAATGGTGTTTTTTTAAGTTACGGCTGGCATGCTTTGGTTTAGTCTTGAGTTAGGGAGATGGGAATTTCTTGCAACTTTTCATTAATTTTCTTCCTTTGTTGTACAGTTTATTAATGTGAAAGTTCCACCAGAGATGTTTATTCCAGAATTTACAGTTATGTAAAGGGCGGATGGGTACTGACTTTTCTGTGCATCTGTTCAGTTACTGGTAAAAGTCAGAAGTGAATGTGGCAGTCCTGTCAGTTGGGTCCACTTGCAAGGAGTTATTCGGACTTTTACTTAAATCTTCTACAAGCGGAAGTAGGTGGGGGCTATGTTGGTAAGGACAATGTGAGGGATACTGCTGCTTCTTGTGGGTAGTTTTACAATTTGCTCCAGTACATTGGTATTAATGAAGTCTAGGAAAATGCTGAGTGTAAGTATTTGTTGAGGTGCAAGTGTGCCATTCAGTGCTAGGGTAATTGAAGTTCCCTTAGGAAGAAGGTATTTTGTGTGATTTTTAATACCTCAGTGGTGTTGAGGTAATTTTTGTGCAACATTGAAATCTGTAGCCAACAATGAAGTGATAGCTGGGTATGTTAAGGGTTTGCATCTCCACAAGCTCCATTTTTAGGGTTCTGAGTAATTTGATGTGAAGCAGTGGTGTTTCTAATAGGTAAAGTTAATCCCCCACAGTTTCCCAAGGTCCTGAAGATGTGATGGGAGTGAAACCCAGGTAGAAAGGAAATGCTGTCTTTGCATTGAAACCATGTCTCAGTAACTATACAAATATGGATGTGTTTGAGTTGCAGGAAGGCTTCAAGTTCTATCATCTGTCTGTTTTTGACTCCTAGTATTGAGTAGTGCCACTTTGATGTTATCCACGTCTTGCGTATGAGTTTTCTATGTGGGAATGTCCAGTAGGGGTTAAAAGGCTTTAGGCACTATGTAGAAGCCCTGGTATGACAGGTGAAACAGGAAATATCAGCCCAGGCTGACGCATACTAGATTTCCTTTAGAATGACATCAACTACTTAGCCAAGTGTAAAAGCCAGTTATCTCTGTGTATCTAGACATCATTCCTGGTGAAGGCAAAATACCACTTAAGATGAGTGCCTCTAAAATATGCATAGCAAGTTCCATCCGGTCACACTATCTCTCTTTGCATGCCCCTCTGGGTGGAGTGCCTCAGGTTATTTACCCTCACATGGGTCACCATTAGTTGTCATACTGGTCTGGCTTAAGGGTCTTTAGGGCCCTTGTAACATCATAAATCATGTTGCCAGACAAGCAGCTTGTAGTCACCCTGCTCTTTTCCAGTCTGATGAGTATGAAGTCTGTATGCCTAACTAATAGGGTCACCTATGATTAAAAAATCCCATTGTGTAAAACCAGACTTATTTGGACCTTGTAGGTTTAGGCCTGCTTTTCTGATAATTCCATTGTGAGTTTTTTTGATTTGCACTGTGTGTGAGTATAGAAGCAGTAGGTATAACCTTGTATGCTGGAAGCGGAGATATTTTTGCAGTGTGTTTTAGGAGACTATGGCAAATTTTTCTTTACAGCCTGCGCATATGTTATAGGGCTATTATACGATGACCCCCCCATTAATATTCCAAAATGTGCACGCTGATTGGTCAGTGTGCACGTTGTAAATCAGACTTATACTAACGGAAAAAGGTCCGGTCGCCCAGACTTTTTCCATTAGTATAAGTCTTTTTTTTTTTTTTACAGCAACGGAGAACAAAAGATCTCCATTGCTTTTTAGAAACTGTCTCGCTAGGTTAAAGGAGTTTAACATAGCGAGACAGCTTTAAAAAAAGTAATGGAGATCTTCCTTTCTTCGTTGCTTTTTTTAAAGCTGTCTCGCTATGTTAAACTCCTTTAACATACCGAGACACTTTGTAAGAAGCAACGGAGATCTTGCTTTCTCCATTGCTTCCACTGAAAAAATATTATATGGCTCTTACTTGCTTCTTGCCTGGATGGATTCTTGCTAAAATTCAAAGTCTGATTATATTTGCATTCACAGTCTGTTGCATGCAGAAACTTGCAGAATATACACTGATGAGAGAATATACTTTGCAGCACTTGTCTTTAAGAGCAGTAACCAATAACTTTTATAATAAATAAAACTGGACAAACGTTGCAGCTTAAAAGTACTGTTCCAACTTTACTTCTCATATAGTACAGATGATGTGAGAGATATAACATTTACCTCAGAACACCAAATGTGTTCCTACCATATCCCTAAACAACTGGATTTATACAGCTCTTTATATACTCTTTTTTAGTCATGCATAAACATATTTTGGAGAATTGCTTATCCTGTAGAAACAATACTAAACTTCCTTGTTTAACAATGTCTTGTAAGAGACCAGCTTTTCTGACAGTGTGAATATCCTGTAACAGTGTCCTGATGTCCATGTAGAAAAACATGAGGAAACACATTGTCCTGTATTCTATTTGAATCTGTGTATAGAAACATGTGTTCTTATGTCAATGCTGATAAGCATATCCTGTTTTTTATGAAGAAAAACATATTTTTGAGAAAACACATTGTCAGAGATCAACTTTTCTGACAGTGTGAACATCCTGTATTTTATTTGGATCTTTGTATAAAAACATCTGTCATCCTGCTTTTCCATGCAGAATAACATGTCATTGTTCTTAAAAAGCAGATTTTGCATTTTTGTTCTTGCATACATCCTGCTTTGAGTCTGTAAGGGAAAAATGTCCATTCTTTAAAAGCAGATTTTGTATTTTTGCTCTTGCATGCATCCTGCTTTGAGTCTGTAAGGGAAGAATGTCCATTCAGCAGATTCCTTTTCCAAGCCATGGTCATTTAGTATGACTGCTGATCACATATTACTAACTGCATTTAAGCAAGCCTTTTCTTTCAGCATATTTACAACATAATTAATTTCAGATTTATATTCATAAAATCTAACAATTCCCTCTGTTTTTAAACATACTCAAAACATTTTATATAGAAAACACAAGAAACAAACCTTTAGTTTGATACAACAAATCAAAATGCAATTTTACATAGTTAATACAATGATATTAAAGTATTACTACCAAAACTGAATGTATTTAACACTTTTTCTTTCGCAGACCATTCTGTGAAAATATTTTATCAATTATGAGCTGTGTCTGCTTTAATGTTATTATTTATTATTTTTTTTAACATGATCAATTTATTCTTTTGCAATCATAAAATTTCATTTATGACTTAGAACTGTTCCATTAACTCTTTGCAACTGTTGAATTAACTATAAGAGACAATAACTATGTGCTACTGCAAGCATTTATACACTGCTGAAAACACACAATTTCAGTGTCATTTTAACCATAACATTGTGATCATGTCTTTGAACTGCCCATTAACATCTTGGTAAAGTACTGAACTGGGCTTAGATAATAAATATTTGAAAGCAATTATTTTACTGGGATAAAACCAATGATATTACAACTTGACAAATTACTTTTGAACTTATTACGATGTATCCTGTACAGCATGTATTTACACAGACTGTTTGCTATTTATGCATTTCAATCTAGTAGGTATACTGGACCCACTTTTTTTATTAAATATGGTTTTCACACATATTTATTACTAGACATTAATCTCATTTGTACTGAATTCTTCTGCATTTGTACATACAATGACTATAACATTTAGTCTAATCTTACAAATTTAATAACATTAATATTAAGCAAAATCTTGGAAAATGTTTGTCTCTTTAGAAATATCTAGTGGAATTGATACCAAATTCATATGTCCTGTTATTTTAAACTACATACTTAACAATTATTAAAAATATTCATGCTTTTTATACCAACATTGTTTTGCCAAAAACATATTAAAATAGTGACCATTCTTGCTATTAGAAACATTTATGCATTTTTCACATCTTTATTCTCTCTTGTATAGCTGTAATCAGTTTTAAGCCATCTCTTGTTTTTTTAAACCATCTCTTGTATAGCTTTACGTTTAACAGGTTGTAAATACAATTTAATACTAAACAATACAATAATAACCATTATGATAGCTATTAACAACTTGTAAAATATCTTATCCTGTCAGGTTTAATCCAGTTTACCAGTATTTCTAATACACTAATACCTGTTTTTTCCTCTCATAAGAGTATTGTCAAGAAGGAATGAAATATTTTTTCTTGTAGCTTTATTTTAGACCCTTATTATTTATTTTTATGTAGCTTTATTTTAGACCCTTGTCACAGTTTGTTTATACAGTCAGTGTAAAACTGAGAAAGTGCCCCTCCCTCTTATACAGTCAGTGTAAAACTGAGAAAGTACCCCTCCCCCTGCAGCACTCCAGCACTGTTTACCTGCCCCACTCTGCAAGAATAGAATGTATGTCAGCCCAACACTATGGTCATACATTTATTTTATCAAATTATGAACTTTTGTCTGACTTGATAACTTTTTATAAAGCTTTTGTTGTTTACTACCACTAGTAGGCATTTACATTCTCCTGCACAATTGATTTGAACTGTATATATACTATAGCCCATTTGCTGGCTGTACTTGATACAACTGAGGTTTTTTGTCCTTTTAACATTTACTTGCAAACAGATTATAAGTGACATCTATGCACAATTGTGGCATTTTATTACAATTACTAAATAGTGTTGCCTGTAAACATTTTAACAATTATGTTTTAATAACAATGATGCTTTAGAAAAACTCAAGCTACTTATCTGGCAATCAGTCTTGTTGTTTATCTTATCTTTCCAGCATTTCCTGTAACTATTCATCTAGTCTAGGAAGGTCTGAGCTCACATTTTATACTCTATAAACTATAGTTAATTCTTTTAGCATTTTTCCTTTAATGTGATTGTGATTTGCATAACTATGCATTTATACAACATAAATAGACATCATTTTACAATTACCTTACATGGATTTCAGTATTTTTTATTATTTATTTATTTAACTATTGAACTGTCCTGCCATTAATTTTACAAAAACTGTTTGACTAATGCCATCTGTGATTTTATTTTTAAAATTCAGAACTTTAACTGTTTGGTGTTACTATATAATTATAAACAAATTGTAAAAAACAAAATAGATATTAGTTTAACCAACACATTTATATTTATATTATTTATATTTGCTGTTGTCTGACTGTTATTCTTGTGTATTGTAACAGATGTACTCTAGATGAAAAGAACACACATGCATGTCTGTCTTGTATCTGTATATCTTTATACAAGCATGTCAGTCTTGTGACTTTAAATTTTTATTCTTATTAACTATTTTTATTTAATTTTATACACTAGAACAGTTTTGTTTACCTTTTGACTATGCTAATGAATGGCATTCATATGCTTTACTTTACTGTAGTACTGATAGATGTCTTGCTTTAACCGAATGAAAGTAAAACATTTAAGAATGATTTGTCCAGACATCAGATCCTACCATCCTACCATGTATGTTTAACCATTTTCAAAACATAAACATATTATAAAATATATTTCTTTTGCACAGATTAGCTGTGTATGCAGGAAGTTCCCAGTCTCTGTCAGTTCAGCTAATTTATTTTCTTTATCCTGGAACTTCTGTTGAATTTCCTGTGATGTTGCATGGTCTTTCTGACATTCTTTAGTAAGCTGTTCTGCTGAATTTGAAACTCCTATGCACTTTTGAAAAGATGTATGTATAACTTGTCTAAGCTTCCTGAACTCATTGTGTCTGTCTTTTAGAAGTTTACTACATTCCTTTGTAACAAAATGTACTAGGGGTTCTATCAGTAACTGATTTGACTCACATGTGGTGACAGGACATAACTGTTCAACATCAGAATGTAATGGAAACACTTTACCCTTAGTTAATTCTTCAGATCTGTCTTTACAGTCTATTTTTTTAGCAATATGATGCAATATTATTTTATGACATAATACACAAAATGCAGTTTTTGTTGAATCACACAATAAACATTTGTCCTATTTCACATGGTTTTCTTTGAGATACCAGTCAAATATTGTAATACATTTGCATAATGCCTTACTATCAACCTGCCCTAATAAGGTTTTACATTTACTAATGTGCTGTGTATACCAACATTGCAATTTTCCAAAGTTTGGTTTACTCCTGCATGAATTATAAATAATATTCATACTGTCTAGTAATATACAACCTGTCTAGGAATACAGAAACTATATATGAATATACAAACTGTCTTAAGAATATAAAAACTCTCTTAAGAATATACAAACTGTTTTAACATCATCCACACTAAATATGTGACACAGAAAAAAGTCTTACCAGTTAGCAAGAAAACAGGTGATCAGGCTGCTATTGCAGATGGCTGGAAATTTTTCAAAGTCACTTGAGAAGCTGGGAAAGCACAACAGGCAGTGGACTGATGGGCTAGTGGATATCCCCCTTTTCTTGAAGAATTTATGGCACTGCGAATTTCTTGAACTAGTCTCACTCCGGATTGTAGACGTCTAAAAAAAACGTTACTACTGCAAGCTGCATAAACTGGAATACTTCTGTTCAGAATTGACACATACGTACAAATGTTAGTTACTGCAATTTAACTGAAGTGACCCTCTGCAGGGCTTACCATCACTCCTCCTGTGTTTGAATGCAGATTGTAGGTTCAAATGCAGACTAGCTTGCCATTGAAAAATTATATGGAGCTAGTCACTCAGCTGCCTCGCCATTGAAAAAATATTATATGGCTCTTACTTGCTTCTTGCCTGGATGGATTCTTGCTAAAATTCAAAGTCTGATTATATTTGCATTCACAGTCTGTTGCATGCAGAAACTTGCAGAATATACACTGATGAGAGAATATACTTTGCAGCACTTGTCTTTAAGAGCAGTAACCAATAACTTTTATAATAAATAAAACTGGACAAACGTTGCAGCTTAAAAGTACTGTTCCAACTTTACTTCTCATATAGTACAGATGATGTGAGAGATATAACATTTACCTCAGAACACCAAATGTGTTCCTACCATATCCCTAAACAACTGGATTTATACAGCTCTTTATATACTCTTTTTAGTCATGCATAAACATATTTTGGAGAATTGCTTATCCTGTAGAAACAATACTAAACTTCCTTGTTTAACAATGTCTTGTAAGAGACCAGCTTTTCTGACAGTGTGAATATCCTGTAACAGTGTCCTGATGTCCATGTAGAAAAACATATTTTTGAGGAAACACATTGTCCTGTATTCTATTTGAATCTGTGTATAGAAACATGTGTTCTTATGTCAATGCTGATAAGCATATCCTGTTTTTTATGAAGAAAAACATATTTTTGAGAAAACACATTGTCAGAGATCAACTTTTCTGACAGTGTGAACATCCTGTATTTTATTTGGATCTTTGTATAAAAACATCTGTCATCCTGTTTTTCCATGCAGAATAACATGTCATTGTTCTTAAAAAGCAGATTTTGCATTTTTGTTCTTGCATACATCCTGCTTTGAGTCTGTAAGGGAAAAATGTCCATTCTTTAAAAGCAGATTTTGTATTTTTGCTCTTGCATACATCCTGCTTTGAGTCTGTAAGGGAAGAATGTCCATTCAGCAGATTCCTTTTCCAAGCCATGGTCATTTAGTATGACTGCTGATCACATATTACTAACTGCATTTAAGCAAGCCTTTTCTTTCAGCATATTTACAACATAATTAATTTCAGATTTATATTCATAAAATCTAACATCCACCCACAGCTCTGATGTACTGCATAAGCATACGCATGTGCAGTACATCAGAACTACCGCAGAATACCAGGCAGCTGCGGAAGGGCAGCACGGAGGCATTATATAATGCCATTATTTAAGAAAAGTAAATTTTTTTTTTCTTAAATAATGTCATTGTATAATAGCAATAACCCACTTCTGGGTGTGGGTAATGCTGGATTTACCCAAGGATGTCTTTGTTTGGCCACTCAGGCTTCACCCTCGTGACCAAACCACACCAACCGTGGGTAAATCCAGCATTACCCACACCCAGGCGTGGGTTATTGCTTGAGTAATGCACTGTGATGGATGAATTGTTGTGAAGTTATGTACTTGCCAATAGTGGGGTGATGCAAGAGTATTGCCTCAGTGTTTCTTAAATATTTACATCTTTCAAAGGTTATATTGTCAGCTGGTAGAAGTAAAGTCTGTAAACATAGGGGAGCTAGTACATTACCTTAGAACACCTAATGCAACCATACTGACCACATATGGGTAACAGCAGACAGTTGAGTCATGCTGCCAGAAAGTGGAAACCTGGAAATTGTACAGGGCTTGGAGGAAACTATTTTAATAGACCCTGAAGATTGATAGCAGTGTTAATGGAGAACTCTGAAGTTAGGTTAAATGTTGATTAATTTAACAGTAATCATTGAATTTGGTTTGTGAAGAATAATGAATGGTGGTGCTTCACCTATTTGCTACTACCTGGCTAGCAATAAAATGATAGCTGGATTTGTTAAGGGTGATTTTAGTACTCCACACACTTAGGGCTGTTGATAATTTGATGTGAATTAATGGTGTTTCTAACTCACCACAGCTTCACACAGCTGGGAATCAGTATCCCTTTGCTTCTTCTGTCACCAGAAGCAAAAAAATACCACTAGTCCCAAGATGAAAACCAGGCCACAGGTTCTTTAGTGATCAGCAGTCTTGTCCCAGATTTTGCAAGGGTCTGTAGATTTGTTATCTTCTCCTGATAGATATCCTGGACAGCAATTGGACCAGCCAGGAAAGTCCCCCCCCCATACCCCAGTAAGACAAGAATCAGTGACTGTTTGCTCCTTGTCTCACAAGGAGCAGAAAAGTAGCACTAATCCAAAGCTGGCTACTAGTTATAAGACTTTGCAGTGATCTATAGTCTCAAGGCAGTCAGTTATTCTTTTAAAAAAAGGAAGATCCCTGTTTGCAGGTTATAGGGAAGTTAGTTACTTGTCTGAATAGTCAGAGAAGAGGTAAGCAGTAGTTTGTCAGAAACCCCTGGAGGCACAGAGTATGAAAGCCCAATTAGTACCTGTTACAGAGGTGTAACTGCTAGAGATCTGGGATTCTGTGATGCATGCAACATTGGACCATACCTCTCAGTTTCTTAAAGCAAGAAATCTGGACAAAGCTTAAATGAAAGGAGGGACAAATGCACAAAAGTAGGGCCATGTTTTAAATATTGCTGTTATAAACTTAGAAGGTTGTTCAAATAATAGGATTTTAGTTATCGTGCATTTTTGAAGGGTTCTAAGTCTATGCAGGTAGGTGCAAGCATGAATGGGTGTTCGTTCCTTGAAGGTTTGGCATTGGGCTGGCAACTCGGCACCGTAAAAATCCACTGCCAATTATTAGTTGACCGGAGTTCCGCTGTGATGACCCCTAACCGGGAAAAGCCGAAATGCTAAGTCTGAAACTCAAATGTATGTCATAATTTAGTGACTTCAGGTCTCAGTGATTTTCCAGAAAAAAAAACACATTTTATGAGGAACAAATGAAAAAGTGTGAGGCAAAATCTGTACGTTCTGTGAAAATCTGGACAGTTGAGAGGTGTGCCTTGGACTTAGTTTTTTGGTGCAGCCCCTTGTTGAAAGGACTAAAAATAATGTGTGAAAGTGCTGGAGAAAACCATTAAATGCATTTTTTGGTGGTACAGAATTTTTTTGTTGTTAAGTGCTGCCACAGGTACTTGCTGCTTTGTTGATATAGCAGTGTAATTAAAAAATGCAAATACAGTTTGGTCAAACTGTGCGTGTGGTTATTAGAAAGAGTGGCTGCACACATGATCA
>NC_056741.1:873565424-873622924 GCF_019279795.1 Protopterus annectens | reverse complement strand
TTTTTGAGACGGTCTGCGTAGGGCATCTGTTTGAGGCCAGTAATCCTCTTTGTGAGGTATTTCTGCGGCCTTTCCAGTTGTTGTAGATGTCTTGTGAGATACATAACAAAAGGGCCGTTGTACTCTATAATGGGTCTGATGAGTAGAGGGGAACAATGACCTCTTTTTTTTTTCTGGATGAGAAACCTTTTGTGATGAGGTGTGGCACATAGGATTTCCTGACCACTGTGGCGATGTGATTATCAAAGAAGAGACTACTGTCCACCTGTGTCCCAAGGTCTCTTATCACGCTTTCAGTGTTAAGTAGATTACCGCTTATGTGGTAGTTCATGGGTACAGAGTTTTTACCAAAAGGGATGACCGTGCACTTTTTGGCATTGAGCTTGAGGCCATAGCTTTGACACCAGGCATTTGTCTTAGTGAGGCCCCTCTTTTCGCTCATAACCCCCGCCCCCAAAAGTTTTCAGTCACTTTCTTTCTCTGGCATATCAGTCAGGGATGGCACTGTCTGTCATCGTCAGACCTAAATTGCATCACATGTCCTTACATTAATATTATTATCAATGTTTTTTAACTTGAACCATACTGTGCAACTTGGGGGCACATCCTTTTCCAGTACCACATATTCACCTATTCTGTGAGGACCCATTTTGACACATCAGCACTTTTGACCCAGCAGTTTACTCATTAATATATGTCAGCAGTCCACTATTGAGGTGTTACATTCCTGACTGCTTATACACAGAAGAGCAGATGTCCTTCTATTTCACTGTTGCAGTATTCTTAACATGAGGGATCCCCTGCTAAGGGCAGCCCGTTGTCTGGCCAATAAACCAAAGCCTTTAGGTTAAGAATGATACAATATACGTCACATGTATGCTACCTGCACTAGGCATAGGGCATAAAGGTGATGCCCTGGATGTATCATCCTCAGAATTTCTTTACCACCAGTCCAAATGCCATCTTTGATTGTCGGTCTGATCGCTCGAGTCGTTTGCTGTTTACTTAGCCATTTTTCAGATAAGTGCCCCATTGGGATTTTTTCCTTATCCTTTTCTGTCGTATTTGTGTTTTTGTGGGGTTTCCTATCATCCAGAAAGGTTAGAGGCCAGTGTTGGAGACAGACTCCCCATAAAGACCATCACAAGCAGTGCTTGTTTTGTTTAGACCATATGTCCTGTGTTTGTCAGGCTTTTGTTCCAAAGACCTTACGTAGTTGCCTTTCATCCATAGCCATCTATCTTGAAGACCAGCATCTAAAACTTATAGCAAAAGTTGCTTTGGAAGCTACTTCTCAGTCTGAGAGTCAGCTGTCTTCAAAGAAGGCCGAAAAAGTCAGGTCGGGTTTTTCAACTGTGCCGCCTCCACTGGACGTGTCTCTTGAAGTTGGTGAAAGCCCAGATGATCATCTGGTTCTTGTGCTGGATTCCTCTGCTGTGACCGGTTCAGAGGCTGGCATGGATCTGGCTTCTCGCACGTCCTTGGATGCCTTGTATATGTCCACTTTGGACATTAAGGGGGAACCATGGCTGATTATCACTGAAGGACCTAGGGGGGTTCCTCAGATACTGGTGAGAGTGAGGCAGTCCCAACTACCATAATTGAGTTTAGGCTGACGATGGAGCCTTCAACGTTTCATAACAAGGACGTCCCTTTAAAAAAAAGAAGCAAAAGACAAAACATATCTCTGCAGCTCTTAAGGACCCTCAAAGTGAATGACAGAATTTTACACAGGGCTTGTTCAATGCTTTTATGGCCTTGAAGCCTCCTCAGGGGTTCTATGTCCCATCTCTCCCTTGGTCGTCTTCCTCCTCAAGAGAACTAGGGAACAGAACTCCTCTGAGGAAGAAGAGGATTCTGATGAGGAATCCCTGGTCTCTTCTACTCAGATTCCTTCCCCTTTGGATTGGCTGTGAGGAAGAGGAGTCTGTTAGTCCTGAATCTCCTTTTGAGGAGTTTTCCTTTGGAGATACTATTTCCAGGGTGATGGAATTTATCAAATGGGATTGTGTCCAAGTGTCTGAAGTTCTGAGAATGTATTATGAGCTCTTTCAAATGGAGTCTCCTAGACCCTCTGCTGTTCCTCCTGTTTTGGCTGCTTTATTGGGTGCCTTTTTCTTCTGCGTCTCAGGCCTCTGACTCACAGCCCCCTGCTTCTGAAAAATCCAATTGGTTTTATAAAGTGCCTGATGACTGCACATTTCTTTATAGGTGTCCATCTGCTGACCGTTTGGTGATCTCTGTAGTATCTGGCAAGCCGTCTAAATTACTGCCTTATACCAAGCTCTTTCCTTCTGATAAGGACAGCAGGACTGCGGAAAGGCTGGGTAAAACGGTTTATACTTCAGCTACCCTAGCCTTTCCGGCTGTTAATTGTGAGACTCATATGACCAGATATATTTTGGCTCTTCTTTCTCAGGCTTGCCAAGTTATTTCTGACCTTCCTGATTCTGAGTGAAAGGCTTCTGCTTTGTTCCTGTTAGGAACTTCTTCACAGGTAGCTCGCCACTCCATTAAATGTAGTTTATGATGCAGCAGATGCTTCTTCTAGGGCTGCTGCTTTTGGCTCTGTGTTGAGGTATTCCTGGCTATGGCTTCATCCTCTGCTTGATGATATTAAGACTAAGTTGATGAATGCTCCTTTGGACAACAATTTTTTTTTTTTTGGTGTTGCTGATGATGATTTGTTCAAGTCCCTGCAGGAAAAAGCCAAGGAGTTACAGAACCTGAAATGTATTTTTGTTACCTTGTCCCAAAGTTTCAGGGACACTATCCCAGTAAATCGGCTTTTGTTATAAGGTAGTCTCGTCCTTCTCCTAAAGGCAAAAAGGGTGATAGGAGGGCTCCCCCAACTAAGTCTACTCAGACCCCCTCCTGATCAGAAGCCTCCCTTTCTTGATAAACAAGGTGCTGTCTGACTACCCAGTTCTTCCCAGCCACATTCCTCTTTCACACCGTCTGTGTCAGTCTCTTGCTGTTTGGTTAAGCATATTTTTCCATCATTTGCCAAAGGTATTTCATGATTTGGAAATCTCTTTCCCACCTTTCATGGGCAGTCCTCAGCCACCTCAAGACCAGTTGGACTTGCTTCGGGGTCTTTTGACTTGGGGAACTATTCAAGAAGTTCTAGCTGCTCAAAGGGGAAGGGGTTTTAATCCAGAATATTTTGGTTCCCAGGAAAGAGGGCATTTGAAGACCCATTCTGGATCTTTCTCACCTGAATACCTTTCTGAAAGTTCCGTCTTTTTGAATGTTATTCCTTCAGACTTTGATGATGTTCTTATTTCACTGTTGCAGTCATCACATTTGGGTTATCTGCTTGCAGTAGCTCTCACTCGGCCCGATTAACAAAGTCTTGGGTCCTGCGTCGGTTGCTGTCTCATCTTCCATGATGTCAGGGATATAAAGCATGCAGTCATTGCCATTACATCAGTCTTTTTTGCCGTGCAGTGCCCGAAGCAGAAGCAGTCCGCAAGTGCTGATCGGCCGTCTCCTGAAATTTTCGTTTTCAAGTTTCAGAACCAATGTCTTCAACTAAGCTAAGTACACCATTGGGGAAACTTTTTTTTGCTCTAAACCGATGTCAGTAAAAGTTAATAATTGTATTTCTTGTGGAAAGCAAATACCTCATAAAGATTTTCATTCGTATTGCATTCCTTGCTTAGGCCTTGACCACGACGTACCTCGCTGTCGTTTTTTTTGCCTTATTTAAACAACAAACTATTCATCGTTGGTTTATTTATGCTTCTAAGTATTTTGGTACTCAGTTCAATTATCCAGATATGGCTTCGGTAAGCCACCCGACTACCAACATGCCGAAAAAACACAAAGATAGACAGAGGCAGACCGCATAGGTCCAAAGCTGCCGCCGACGCTTCTCCAAAGTTAGTCGCCAGTTCACCGGAACTCAGTGAGGCGCTTTCGCAGCCCCTGATACCCGCTACTTCAGATTCACAGGCCTCAATTGAGACCCATTCAGAGTCCAGCATGCCGCGAGATGCTTCAACTGTGGAACCTGCGGATGTCTGTATCTTGGATGGGTCCAGAGCCACTGTGCAGGCACCAGCTTCTGAGTGTGTACTCAGGCCTACTGACTTGCATATTAAACTGACGCCGTCTTCTTCTTCAAGGCCTAAAACTCGGTCCATGCCTAGAAAACTGACACCCAGACCATATGGTCAGGCCTCTATGCCTAAAAAATAAATGATAAGAATGGTTGAAGACCTTATTACTTTAATCAGGGGAAGCCACCTTTCCCCCTCTAAGAGACCTAGGACTGAGTTTGCTTATAATTCTTCTGATCAGGACTCTGAAATTTCTGTTTCCTCTGATTACCTGGATTCTCAGAGGACTCTATTCCCTCTGCTTCCTCTCCAGAGGATTTCTCTTTTGGTGAAAACTTGCATACTCTTAGGGAGCATTCCGATGAGAAAGCCAGAATTACTCTGACTCTAAAAAGAGGCTTAGGGATTTCTTACTCCTGCCCCAACACAGGCTTTTAGCTATTCCCCCTGTACTGGACATTGTTGATAATGCCTTTTCGAAATCTAGCTTGGCACCTGACTCTTTAGCTCCTGCTCCCAGAAAACCTGATAGATATTACAGGGTTCCTGACTCTCACAAGTTCCTCTTTAAAAATCCTACTTCGGATCCTGAGACCATTTCACAGGGACCCAAGGGCATTAAGGCTACTACTGCCAAAAATCCTACCCCCCCTCTGATAGAGATTCCAGGGCGGTGGTTAGATGGGGTAAGAAGGTATACACTTCTGCAACCTTGGCCATTAGGGCCTTAAACTGCCAGTTTCATATCTTAAAGTATCAGCTGCATATTATTGGATTGCTTAAACAGAAAATGATGTTGATTCCTGACTGTGCTGAAAATAAAGATTTGCAGGATTTAATGCATTCTGCTGAACAAGTTGGAAAACATACTTTGCAATGTGGTTTTGATTCACTAGAGGCATCTTGCAGGGCTGCTGTCACTGGGTCTGTACTTAGAAGGCATGCTTGGCTTAAGGAGCAATCGTTGCCAGATCATGTTAAAGCTAAATTGCTGGATGCTCCCTTAAACCAAGACCACCTGTTTGTCAACAAAGCAGAAGAAGTACTTAAAAAGATGGAGAAAAAAGGTAAATCTATGCAAACTGTTAAAGATTTCCTGCAAGTACAGCCTCCCAGATATAAATTGGTCCTTTCCTGCCTCTTCCAGACCTTCTCAGTCCAAACCCAGAACCAGCAGAACTCCCAGGCTTCAGTCCTAAGGTACTCACAGGACTAAGCAGTGGGGGGATCCCACTTCCAAAGCAGGGAGTGGTAAAACTCCCCCTATGGTAAACTGTCTCAGTGACTTAACTTTAAATCTTCCAAGCCCTGCACAACTGACTGTTCCTTTAGGGGGAAAGATTGCTCAGCATGCAAAAAATTGGGAACTCATTACCCAGGACAAATGGTTTTAAATATAGTTTCCCAAGGATACAGGATACAGATTCCACTTTCACTCCTTACCAACCCCAAACGGTTGGCCAGATCTAAGGCTCAAAAGCAAATTCTCTCTTAAGCATCAGGGCTATTCAACCTGTTCCAGAAGAGGAAAGGGGACAAGGTTTCTACTCCAGACTTTTCTTGGTGCCCAGAAAAGACAACTTCTGGCGTCCTATCCTGGACCTCTATCCTAAACACATTTTTGGTGATCCCAAAATTCAAGATGCTAACTCTTCACCATCTGCTTCCTATGCTAGGCAAGGATGCCTGGTTGGCAACACTGGATTTAAAGGAAGCCTACCTGCCCATCCCAGTAAGGGAATATTGCAGAAGATACCTATGCTTCAAAGCAGGCTACATGCACGATCAGTTCTCTGCACTGCCCTTTGGCTTATCTACTGCACCCAGGGTATTCACAAAGTCCCTAGCTCTAGTCATTGCATTTTGCAGGCAAAGAAATATCCAAATATATCCATACCTGGACGATTGTCTAATTCAGGCAGAAAGCCAGGACATACTATTGAATCATCTGGCGTTTGTACAGAAATTGCTAACTTCTCTGGGGTACACCATAAACGAAAAGAAATCACATCTTGTACCCTGCCAACAAATTGTATTCTTGGGAGCAAGCTTGAACACAACTTCCCAGATGGCCTTTCTCACGCCAGAAAAACAAGTTCATTTGACAGCCTACTTCAAACTACTGGCCACAAAGACCCAGCTATCTACAAGAAAAATACTGCAAGCCCTGGGGTTCATGGCCTCCTGCATTCTCCTAATTCCATATGCAAGACTGCATATGAGGAAACTACAATGGTGTCTAAAAAGCCTATGGTGTCAGCTTTCTCAGGATCTAGAAGCAATGATTCCTAGCATACCTTGTCTACAGATAAAGTTCCTTTGGTGGGCAGAGGCCTGTCACCAAAACAAGGGATTGCCATTCACTCTACCCCCTGCCACCCAAACCCTAACAACAGACGCATCAGACTATGCATGGGGGGCTCACTTGGCAGGGCAGTGCATTCAGGGCAAATGGAGCCCAAGTCAAATGCACCTGTATGTCAATCAAAAAGAAATGTTAGCTGTACAGAATGCTCTGACAGTCTTCAAGCACCACATTCTTCCAGGGCAATTAATGGTAAAGGCGGACAACACCACTGTTATGTGGTAGATAAACAAGCAGGAGGAAACCCACTCATACTCTTTCTGCAGACTAGCTGTGGCTCTGTGGAACACAAACTTGAGCTACCAAGTGCACCTACAAGCTCATTTCCTGCCAGGAAAGCTAAATACACTGGCAGACAAACTAAGCAGAAATCTCATGGACCCACACAAGTGGAAACTGGAACCAAAGATGTACAACATGTTGAGAAACAAATGGGGGAGCCCAGATATAGACCTGTTTTCCTCCCCCCAGAACTACCAATTGGAAAAATTCTGAACAAGCACTCCCCACAAACAAGCTTGGAAAGTGGATGCCCTGTCCTTCACCTGAAAAAAAAATCAGTTTATGCCTTTCCCCCTCTGCCTCTCCTCTCCATGGTACTACTAAAGATCAAACAGGACAAACCAAGGACGATACTGATTGCACCAGACTGGCCACGCCAACACTGGTACCCCCTTTTGCGCAGCGTGTCACTGCTGGCACCATGGCACTTGCCTCAGACCCCTGCCCTGCTGTCCCAGCAGAAGGGCCAGATTCTGCACCCACAGCTTCAAACCCTGAACCTGTCAGTCTGGCTAATTACCTGATCTCTCCATTACCATCCCTCAGTAAGCAAGTATTGGATGTCATTCTGGAAGCAAGGAGGCCTAGTACTAGAAAATCCTATGCTGCAAAATGGAAAAGATTCTACTCCTGGAACCAAACTCAAGGAATGGGCACAGCAGCGCCCATTTTACCTCAGATTCTTCAATACATAACTGAGATGCTGCACAAGGGCCTTTTCTTTTCCTCCATCAAAATTCATGCCTCAGCCATTTCAGCTCATTACAACGCAGAACCACCCCTCTTCTCTCATCCACTGCTGAAGCAGTTCCTCAGAAGGGCCAAAAACTTAAGACCACACAGGAGAGCCACTACTCCAGCCTGGGACCTTAACTTTGTATTGAAAAAACTCACTCTACCTCCTTTTGAGCCAGCTGCAAATGCAGAGTTGAAATTCCTTTCTTGGAAAACAGCCTTCCTTTTAGCCATCACTTCAGCAAGAAGGGTGTCTGAATTACAGGCCCTCATGGCAGTGGAGCCTTTCATCATTTTTCATGTGGACAGGGTGTCCCTCAGGACCAATCTCTCCTTCATGCCCAAGGTGGTTTCCAGTGTGGCTCTTAACCAATCCATTCATTTGCCAACCTTCTATCCCAATCCACAGAACAAAGGGGAATGGATTCTGCATTCCTTGGACATGCACAGACAACTTAGATTCTACTTGGACAGAACTAAATTTCGAAGAAAATCTGAACAATTGCTAGTGGCATTTTGCTGCTGAGGCAGAGGGGGAGGCTATTTCTAAACAAACCATTTCTAAATGGATAAGCCATTGCATTAATTTCTACTATAAGCATCATGGAAAACCTATCTCCCAGGGGATCAGATCTCTTTCCACCAGGGCTGCATCTACTTCTGCAGCCTTTCTCAGAGCTGTTCCTACCAGGGATATTCTAGAAGCTGCTACCTGGGGTTCAGTGCCTTCAAGGTTCTACTAAAAGTCAAACAGGACAAACCAAGGATGATCTTGATTGCTCCAGACTGGCCGCGCCAGCACTGGTACCCCCTCTTGCACATGTGTCGCAGTTATCTCCATTGTGCCTCCCTCAGACCCCTTCCATGCTGTCCCAGCAGGAGAACCAATTTCTGCATCCTCATCTTCCAACATTGAACCTTGCAGCCTGGCTAATCACTTAAATTCAGCCTTATCATCCCCCAGCAAACCTGTGATGGATGTCATCTTTGAGGCAAGCAGACCTAGTACTAGAAAATCTTATGCTGACAAATGGAAAAAGTTCTGTGCCTGGAACCAATCTCAAGGGATGAGCACAGCAACGCCCAATTTACCTCAGATTTTGCAATACTTAACATAGATGCTTCACAAGGGCCTGTCTTTTTCCTCCATTAAAATCAGCACCTCAGCCATTTCAGCTCATTATAACACAGACTCTCCCCTCTTCTCTCATCCTCTGCTCAAGCAGTACCTCAGAGGGACCAACAACCTGAGACCACCCACGAGAGCTCCAACCCCTGGCTGGGACCTTAACTTTGTATTGGAGAAACTCACTCTACTTCCTTTTGAGCCAGCTGCTACTGCAGACTTAAAATTTCTTTCTTGGAAAACAGTCTTCCTTTTAGCAATCACTTCAGCTAGAAGGATATCTGAATTATAGGCCCTTATGGAAGTGGAGCCTTTCATCATCTTTCATGCGGACAGGGTGTCACTCAGGACCAATCCATCCTTCATGCCCAAGGTGGTATCCAGTGTGGCTCTTAATCAGTCCATTCATTTGCCAACATTCTTTCCCAATCCACAGAACAAAGGGGAACGGATTCTGCATTCCTTGGATGTGCACAGACAACTTAGATTCTACTTGGACAGGACTAAACCTCGAAGAAAATCTGAACAACTGCTGGTAGCATTTGCTGCAGGGGCAGAAGGGAAGGCTATTTCAAAACAAACCATTTCTAAATGGATAAGCCAGTGCATTCATTTCTGCTATAAGCACCATAGAAAACCTATCCCCCAGGGGATCCGATCTCACTCCACCAAGGCTGCATCTACTTCTGCAGCCTTTCTCAGTGGTGTTCCTACCAGGGACATCCTAGAGGCTGCTACTTGGCATTCTGTACATACTTTCACCAAGCATTATCATTTGCCAATTTTCCCTAAATCCAGAGCTGACTTTGCCACTGCTGTCTTGCATGGCATTATAGCTGGCCCTAATGCTATATAAATTCCTCCTCCCATCCATAGCTTTGGGAATCTACCCAATTGTAATGACTGCAGCAGTGAAACATGAAGAACATAGTACATTTGTGTACACTTACCATAAATGTAGATGTTCGAGTGTATTCACTGTTGCAGTCTTGGTTACCCTCCCTCCAGCCCCCTAATTTCTTCTGGCTAAACCTCTACTTTCCTTTACTAAGCTTAAAAGCCATTTTGGTGTATTTGCTTTTTGTTGGAGGTATACCTTTGTGTTTTTATGTTTATTTGCTCCCCATTAGGGGGGCACCTGACATCTGGGACAAGAAAAACTGATGTTATGGCGTCGGCTGCATGTTTTATACCCCTGACGACCTGACATCATGGAAGAAGGGACAGCAGCTTACGTAGGACCTAAGACTTTGTTAATCAGGCCAACTGAGGGCAACCTGCCGGCAAATTACCCAAATGTAATGACTGCAACAGTGAATACACTCGAACATCTACATTTATGGTAAGTGTACACTACTGTACTTTAATCTTCTTCTTTTGGCTTTTAGGGGTCACCACAACAGAACTCTGGTCCGCTCATGATTGACAGTGGATTTTTACGGTGCCGAGTTGCCAGCCCAACCTTCAAAGAAGGCACGCCCATTCACGCTCGCACCTACCTGCATGTTATTAACGTCAATCAACGGCACAAGTTAATCTAAATACTGTTAAATGCTAGATAAATTAAACAGCTCAAACAAGTGGAAATATAAAATTCGTATAAATATGTATAAGTAAATAAACTGATAAAAACAACTCAGGTTACCAACTCCAAAAAACAGCTTGAACTCCAAAAAACCTCACTTACAGCTCCCAAACACAGTAAAAAAACGTCAACATTCATTCACGTTTTTTTACTGTGTTTGGGAGCTGTAAGCGAGGTTTTTTGGAGTTCAAGAATGTATAAGTAAATATACATAAATTTATTTAACTAATAGAAAAGTTGTTATACAACCGAATTTCATCTTTGAAGAGCTTTCAATTTCAAAAATACAGTTTATTGAGCAGTATTCATTAAGCCCTGGTGGAACGTGCACAGGTAGGTACTAGGCTATCGACCCTAGGCCCTATACAAGCCCAGCCAAAAAGGTACCCTGGCTTTTGCCACCCAAGAAAATTATTTTCCTGTGCCACTGTCGAGCAGAGCCACAGAAGTGATCCCCGGGGTGAATTTCCTATTTTCCATCCAATCATCAAGATTTTTCTTGAAGAGTGCTAATGAGGAGCTTTGTTTGATATAGATAGGTAGTTTATTCCAGAGTATGGGAAGTCTCTGGTACAGGAATCTATCCCTCCGGCATGTTCTGTTTATTGTGGTGACAAGGTTTAGGTCCCTAGAGTGTGTAGCTCAGAGGGATTGGGATTTCTTTAAGTGGAGCATGTCCAACAGCTTTGGGTTTGACATAGTTTTGTATGTTAGGCAGAGATCACCTCTGAGTAGGCGATATGCAATGGAGTAAAGCTAGAGTTTTTTGAGACGTTCTACATAGGGTATCTGTTTGAGGCTGGTAATCCTCTTTGTGAGGTATTTCTGCGGCCTTTCCAGTTGTTGTAGATGTCTTGTGAGGTACATACCAAAAGGAGCATTGTATTCTATAATGGGTCTAATGAGTGATGAGTAAAGGAGAACAATGACCTCTTTTTTTTCTGGATGAGAAACCTATTGTGATGAGGTTTGCCACTTAGAAGTATTTCCTAACTACTGTCTGTGGCGATGTGATTATCAAAGGAGAGACTACTGTCCACATGTGTCCCAAGGTCTCTTATCACACTTTCGGTGTTAAGTATGCTACCGCCTATGTTGTAGTTCATGTGTACAGCATTTTTACCAAAGGGGATGACAGTGCACGTTTTGGCATTGAGCTTGAGGACATGGCTTTGACACCAGGCATCTGTCTCAGTGAGGCCCTATTATAGGATGTCCACATTGTTAGGAGTTTCGATTATGGCTCCTAGTTTGCAGTGATCTGTGAACTTCATTAGCCAAGACCTTCTGTGTTGGCCTGTACTTCAGAGAAGTAGATACGAAACAGGAGAGGACCCAGGACTGAACCCTGTGGTACTCCTCTTGTCACTGGTCTGAAGTCGGATTTGGAGTCTGCTACTTTCACAGTGTGGGTTCTGTCAGTGAGTCAGGTGGCAACCCATCTTGTGACATAGGGATTTATACCTTGATGTCCTTCATGGATGCATCTGCAGTCATAACAACTAGGTTGTCCTGTCGTCAGGCAGCCCTTCGGTCGGCCGGATTCCAAAGTCTGGGTCCGGCTTCGGCTGATGTCGCACTTCACCCGACATCATCTCTGCTGGTCTTCGGGTATAAAGGCATCAGCCGACGCCTTTCACAGTGTGGGTTCTGTCAGTGAGCCAGTTGGCAACCCATCTTGTGACATAGGGATTTATACCTTGTTTAGTAAGTTTATCTGTTATATGTTTATCTGCATATGTTTTAATTTGTCAAACAAGCTCCTGTTCTTCAAGTTTTAATTCCCAGGGCCCACCTCTAATGTTCCTAACTATTTGTTGTAATATTGTAAACTGGAATTTATGTGTGGGGTTTTCTAAAATGCGTTTAGCCAAAGCATTTGTGGTATTACCCCTACTAATTTGTTATTGGTGTTCATAAATTCTCTGCTTAAACATTCTTTCAGTTTTACCAATATAGTAGCTTTGGCAACGTTAGCATAAAGCAGCATATACTTTTAAAAAATAAAAAGCATTTATATTTATTCACATATACATTTTATCTTGTATAACACTGGCCCTTTAAATTTCTTAAATTATGTCAGTTGGTTCTATAATTAATTATCTCATTGTAATTGATAGTGTTATTTTAACTGAGGACTCTTTCGGTTTCTTTGTCTGAAGAAGTTCATGTATTTTCTGAACGAAAGCGCTAACAATAAACTGGTTGGAATTCTACAGCTTGCTGCCTATTTTTGTTTTTGGATTCACCAACTGTCTTTGAATCTAGAACTCCCCTTTTGACCCCATCTTCCCTGTCAAGAGCTGTTCACAGACAACCTAAAGGTCCAAGGTCTGTGGTCTGCTCAGCAGCAGAAGTTGCACATCAATATCAAGGAGATGAGAGCTCTTTTGTTGGTTGTAACTGCTTTCCGTCCTCTGTTTTCTGCAGGGCCCCTAAAGATCTCTACAGATAGCACCACAGTGACATGGTATGTCAACAAACAGTTGGGGGGACAAAGATTGTGTCTTCTTTGCAGAGTGGCAATTCAGGTTTGGGAGCTAGCTATTCAGTACCAAGTGACACTTCAGGCAGTGTACATTCCTTCAAGTCAGAATTTTTGGGCAGACTCCCTGAGCAGGTCCATAACACAGTCTCAGGAGTGGATGGCTTCACAGGGATATGTTTCTGGACATTATCCACCAGTGGAGTATTCCTTAAGTAGATCTCTTTGCTCCCCTCTGAGCGGGAACTTCCTCAGTTTTGTGCCACGATACCATGTCATCTGGCCTGGAAGGTAGATGCCCTAGCTTTTTCATGGAAGGGGATCTTTTTTTATCCCTTCCCTTCCTCTCATTCCAAAAGTCCTGTTCAAGTTAAAACAGGATGCTCCCAAAATCTTGCTGGTGACTCCCTTTTGGTCCAGACAGCATTGGTTCCCTCTTCTGCATTTAGCCAAGGGCACTCATCACAATTTACCTCACAGGGGGATTCTTCTGTGACAAGACAAGAGATCTCAAATCCACCCTCACCTGTCCAGTCTTCAACTGACATTGTGGGTGATAGGATCTTGATTCCCTGTAGGCACCTTTTTTCTGAGGACATACTACAGGTTCTGCAGGAGGCCAGAAAATCTACTACTAGGAAATTCTACTTGTCCAAATACAAGACGTTTTCTGTTTGGTGTCATTCTTGTAACCTGGACCCACTTACTGTGGATGTTCCTTTGGTTCTCTCTCATTTGTATGAATTGCTCAATGCTGGGTTGGCATATTCTTCTATTAAATCCCACCTCTCAGCTATTTCTGCTTGTCTGCCTGTAGCTCCTCCTTTGGCCTCTAGGTTCTGGGCCAAACAATTTCTTAAAGGCGTCCTTTATATTAAACCTCCCAGGAAGTGTCTCCCTCCTTCCTGGGATCTTAATTTTGTTTTGAAGAAATTGATACAGGTCTTCTTTTAAGCCTTGCAGCTTCAGCTTCCTTACAGCATTGTTCCTGGAAGATGGTTCTTTTGTTAGCCCTTACTTCTGCCGGATGGGTGTCTGAGCTTCAAGCCCTTATGGCTTTTCCTCCTTTTTTAGTTTATCATAAGGACAGAGTGTCCCTTTGTAATAATCATTTTTGCTTAAGGTGGTGAATGAGTTGTCTCTTAGTCATTCTGTTCATTTACCCACTTTTTCCCTTCTCTGCAATCCGCTAGTGGTAAGGTGTTGCACACTTTGGATGTGCATAGACAACTCTGATTTTATTTGGTCAAACTAAAGCTTTTCAAAAATCTGATCAGTATTTTATTTCTTTTCATCCTAGATCATTAGGTCTGGCGGTTTCCAAGCAGACTATTTCCTCTTGGATTTCTGCATCCATTTCCTTTTGTTATTCTTATGGTAAGAGCCTTCCTTCTATGGTCAAGGCTCACTCTTCTTGCGTTACGGCTTCTGGTTCCTTTTTCCAAGTGTTTGGATACTAATTCTGTCATTGAAACAGCTACCTGGACTTCTGTGCATCTCTCATGTTAAGAATACTGCAACAGTGAAGAGAAGGACACCATAAAGATACTCTCCCTAGAGTTCAGAGCACAATAAATAAATAAATAAATGGGATCATTTCAACTTAACAAGAAAAGCAGCTTTTGCCTTGTTTATTGGGTTAAACTAATTTTATCACATTTAAACTGCTTAATCATGGCACATGAATGCTGTATGGAGTTTGCCTTTCAGGCACTGTAACCTCGAACAGGACAAGGCAGCCCACACAGCTGATGCTGTAAGCATAAAGCAGAAGAGAGTGAGATCAGTGCCCTAAATATGAATGAGTTAAAACTGAATTAGAGAAGATGGAACAGAAGGAAAAGACTCTTACCACTGTTGGTCTAAGGTTTGAAATTCCACAGCACTTTCTCTAGAGTGCATCAGAATTCACACAAGCCCTGCTTTCAGCATGGCTAACAGCAAGGAGGTAGCAGTTCTGGAAGATGTCAGAGAGGCCAGAGCAACTTCCGGAATGGCTACCAATCCAAGAGTAATAAAAGTCAACATCCAGTCTTCAATAGACCAGCAGGATGTCCCACTCTAGGGGCAGTCAAGAGTCATTTGTTCGCATGGCTGACAGTCATAATGGACTTAAGGATCAAGATAATATCTAGAGGCTGCATGATTCCCTTCCACATTCCTCCCTAGCTTCCACTCTCTCCAGCCAGATGCTCCACCCCTTCAAATGATTGTGGCAAGAAAATGTTAAATCTCCTGCAAAGAAGAACCAACCAGAAGGGTCCCACTAGCCCACAAAGATGAGGATGTTCTTCGCGTTTCACTGCTGCAGTCATCACATTTGGGTTATCCTGCCAGGGGTAGCCCTCAGTCATCCCGAATACCAGAGGCTTAGTATTTCTGTGTCGGTTGCTGTCGCTCCAGGACTGATGTCAGGTCGTCAGTGGTATAAAATCAGACAGCCGACGCCATTACATCAGTCTTTCTTGCCGAGGAGCTCAAAGTAAAAGCAGTTCATACGAGTGCCGGTCGGCCGCTACCTGAGTTTTCGTTTTCAAACTGAAGTTGAAGTTTTCTAAAGCTAAATATCCCATTGGGGATCCTTTTTTCTTGCTCTAACCGATGTCAGAAAAAGTTAACAATGGTCTCGCCTGTGGAAAGCAAATACCACAACGAGACTTCCATTCTTACTGCATCACCTGTTTAGACCCAGACCACGACGTCCCCCGCTGTCGCTTTTGTGCTTTGTTCAACGCCAGAATTATACGTTGTCGGGCCCTTATTGTAGTTAGATATTTTCACACTCAGTCCTCGAATTCTGATATGGCTTCGATAAGCAGTCCGACTACCGATCTTCCGAAAAAACATAAGGATAAAGACAGACACAGACGGCACAGGTCCAAAACTGCCAACGACGCTTCCGTTAAGCTAGTTGTCAGTTCTCCGGACCTCAGTGAGGTGCTTTCACAGACCCTGATGCCCACGTCTGTGGATTAGCAGGCCGCTGCCGAGACCCGTTTGGAGACGGGTATGCCGCAATACTCTTCTTCAACTAAGGATCCTGCGGCTGTCTCTACCTTGGATGGGTCCGGAGCTGCTGAGCAGGCACCGGCTTCTGAGGAAATACTTAGCTTTACCGATACGCGACACAGACCGACGACTTCTTTCACGTCTTCAGTTGTTTAGAAAACTACAGAGTTTCTAAGGCCCAGGGTACAAACCACACCCAAAACAACGATGACCCAAGCTCAGGCCCCTACTTCCTTGCCTCAGTCTCAAATGCTTAAAATGGCGGAAGACCTTACAATGCTTATTAGGGTAAGCCAGGCAACCCCTTCCAAAAGAAAGAGACTTGTCCCCAGTAGTTTTATCTGAACAGGAGTCCGATGACTGATGCATCTGAATATGAAGATATGCAACCCCTCTCTACTTATGAGGATTTTGATGCAAAGGAATCCATCCCTTCAGCCTCTCCATCCGAGGACTTTCCTTTGGGGAAACCCTACATACTTTATGGGAGCATTTCCAATGGGAATGTCAGGACTATCCTCAGCCTAAAAAGGGACACAGAGAATTCTTAGATCTTCCACAGCATAGACTTCTGGCCATTCCTTCTGTCCTGGATGTTGTGGATGATGTTTTTATGGAATCCAGTCTGACCCCTGACACCCTCCCTCCTGCTCCCAGGAAACCCAACAGAGTCCCTGACTCTCAAAAATTTATTTTCAAAAATCCTACTGCTGACCTCTAGGGCATCTCTCAAGGACCTAAAGGAATCAAAGCAACTTTAGCTAAGAATCCCACCCCCTCAGACAGGCATTCCCGAGCATTAGACAAATGGGGTAAAAAAAGTATACACCTCTGCTACTCTTGCTATTAGAGCATTAAATTGTCAGTTCCACATGCTGAATATCAGCAATATACCATGGAACTCCTCAAACAAAAAATATCTTCTTTTTCTGCTTTTGCAAAAAATAGAGAGTTACAAGAGTTAATGCATTCTGCAAGTCAAGTAACTAAGCACACCTTATAATGTGGTTTTGATGCCCTAGAAGCATCTTACAGGGCAGCAGTCACTGGTTCTGTCCTTAAAAGGCATGCTTGGCTTAATTAACAGACTTTGCCAGACCATGTCATATCCAAATTATTGGACGCACTCTTGAACAAAGACAACTTATTTGGCACCAAGGAAGAAGAGGTCTTGAAAAGATGGAAGAAAAAGCTAAATCTATGCAGGCAGATAAAGACTTCTTACAGGTCCAACCACCGAGGTTCAGTAAGCATTGCCCTTCCAAGCACTGGTCCTTTTGTGCCCCCTCCAAGCCAGCTTAGCCCAGACCCAGGGGAAGCAGACATCCCAGACAACAGCCCCAGGGAATACAGAGATCTAAGCAAGGGAGTTCCTCCTCTTCAAAAACAGGGAGCACAAAAGCCACCCCCTTATGGTAAGAACTCACAATGACTTTACAATTCTATCCCCTTCTTCTGTCCACCTGCTCGTGCCCCTAGGAGGAAAACTCTCCTTTCATGCAAGCAACTGGGTCACTGGGTCACCATTACCAACGACTGCTGGGTCCTCAGCATAGTGTCCCAGGGATACAAATTTTATTTCCCTACACTGCCAACCCCAAAAGGGTTCCCAGATCTGCCCCCAAACCAGTGGGCAGAGGCCAAAAAGCAAGTCCTTTCCCTGCTCTCCATGAGAGCAATAGAGCATGTTCCTGCAGAACAGATAAGGTTTCTACTCCAGACTCTTTCTGGTACCCAGAAAAGAGGGCACATAGTGCCCCATCTTCGATCTATCCATTCTAAACACCTTTCTGGTGATACCAAAATTCAAAATGCTCACCCTCCAGCAGCTTCGACCTGTGCTTTCCAAGGATGTTTGGTTATCCATCCTAGACCTAAAAAAGGCCTACCTACACATCCCAATCAGGGAATCATGCAGAAAATACCTTAGTTTAAGGGCAGGATCAATGCACTTTCGGTTCTCTGCGCTTCCCTTTGGCTTATCTGCTGCTCCCAGAGTTTTTACAAAATGTCTGGCTCCCGCCATTGCTTTTTGCAGAGAAAGAAATATTCAAATTTACCCATACTTAGACGACTGCCTGATTCAGGCAGACAGTTAGGAAAAGCTGCCACAGCACCTGACCTTTATAAAGGACCTACTGACCTCCCTGGGGTATACTATCAATGAAAAGAAATCAAAACTAGCCCCCACACAAAAAAATTTATTTGTGGGAGCAAGCCTGGACACAGCATCCCAGATGGCATTCCTTACTCCAGAAAAAACAAGCCTACCTGACAGCCTACTTCTCTCAACTTGCCACCAGGACCCAGTTATCCACAAGGAAAATCCTGCAAGCTCTCACTTGCATTCTACTCATTCCATATGCCAGACTGCATATGAGGAAACTACAGTGGTACCTAAAAAGCCTTTGGTGTCAGCACTTTCAAGATCAAGACCTGGAAACTCTTATACCAATGATATCTTGTCTAAGGAAAGATTTTCTTTGGTGGGCAGCAACATGTTACCTCGACAGGGGACTCCCCTTCTCACAACCCCATGCTGCCCAGACCCTCAACACAGACGCATCAGACTATGCCTGGGGTGCTCACCTGGACAGCAGGTGCATTCAGGGCCAATGGGGCCCAAATCAAATACATCTGCACATCAACCAAAAAGAGATGTTAGCTGTTCAGCACGCCCGGACAGCTTTCAGACCCCCTACTCTCCCCGGGGCCTCTACTGATCAAAACAGACAACACCACAGTGATGTGGTATATCAACAAGCAGAGAGGGACTTGCTCTTATCCTCTCTGCAGGTTTGCCATGACCCTTTATCACATGGCCTCAGCCATGCAGCTACACCTGTTAGCACAATTCCTGCCAGGCTCTCTAAACTCTCTGGCAGACAACTTAAGCAGAAACCTGCTAGACCCACATGAGTGGCAGCTAGACCACAGAACCTTCACCCTTGTAACCCAGAAGTGGGGGCACCCCGAAGGTCGACCTCTTTGCCTCCCACTCCAATCAGCTCAGCAAATTCTGCACCAGTGAACCTTACAGCAAGGCCTGGAAAGTGGATGCTCTACCCTTCCAGTGTGTAAACTTCTCAAGCTTTGCATTTCCCCCGCTACCACTAATTTCAAGGGTACTGCTCAAAATAAGGGAGGAAAAACTGCGGACAATTCTGATTGCCCCAGACTGGCCACGCCAGCACTGGTACCCACTGCTGCACATCCTGTCACCCCTGCCACCATGGCACCTACCTCAGATACCAACACCCCTGACCACGAAGAATGGAGAATTCATGCATCCACAATTGCAGATCCTGAACCTGGAAGTCTGGCTTATTATCTGACCTCTCCTCCAGCTCCCAGCCTAAGCAAACAAGTCCTGGATGTTATATATGAGGGCAGACGCCCCTGCACTAGAAAATCCTATGTTGACAAGTGGAAAAGGTTTTGCCCATGGATCCAGGCTAAAGAAGCTGAAACAGCACAGCCATCTCTACCTCTCATCTTGGATTATGTAGCAGACCTACTACACAAGGGTCTATCCTTCTCTTCTGTTAAAAATTCATGCCTCTGCCATCTCTGCTCATTACAGCACAGAGCCACCTCTCTTCTCACACCCTCTAATCAAACAGTTCCTAAGAGGGGCTAACAATTTAAGGCCACCCAGAAGAGCTCCTACCCCAGCTTGGAACCTTAACTTTGTGTTGGAAAAGCTCACACTACCCCCCCCTCCGTCCCCCCCCCCCCCTTGAGCCTGCAGCTTCAGCAGAGTTAAAATTCCTCTCTTGGAAAACAGCCTTGCTTCCGGCCATCACTTCAGCTAAAAGAGTTTCAGAGCTACAAGCACTCATGACTGTAGAGCCCTTCATCATTTTCCATGCTGACAGGGTCTCCCTCAGGACTAACCCAACTTTCATGCTTAAAGTGGTGTCCTGTGTGGCTCTTAACTAATCAATTTATTTGCCCACCTTTTTCCTTAACCCACAATACGAGGGGAAAGAATTCTGGATTCTCTAGATGTGCACAGACAGCTAAGATTCTACCTGGATAAGACTAAATATTTTAGGAAAACTGACCAGTTGCTAATCAGCTTTGCAGCAGGGGCAGAGGGCAAGGCCATATCTAAACAAACAGTCATCAAATAGATAGCACACTGCATCCATTTCTGCTACAAATACCATGGGAAACTGCCCCCTAAGGGGGTCAGGATGCATTCCACCAGGGCAATCTCCACCTCTGCAGCTTTTTCAGAGGGGTCCCCACCAGGGACATCCTGGAGGCTGCAGCATGGACTTCTGTTCATACCTTCACCAAGCATTACCACCTACCATTCTTCTCCAAATCCAGGGCAGGCTTTGCAGCCACAGTCTTGCAGGCATCCTAGCCAGCCCCCAGTCTTCTTGACTGCCTTCACCCTTTTCTTCAGCTTTGGGAATCAACCCAAGTGTGATGACTGCAACAGTGAAACACGAAGAACATAGTACAGTTGTGTACTCTTACCATAAATGTAGATGTTGGAGTGCATTCACTTTTGCAGTCCTGGTTTCCCACTATCCATCCCTCTAGTCTCTCTCTCTCTTTTCCTCACTCCTTTCAGGGAATTTTTGGTATTTACTTTGTACTGGTGGTTCCGCGGTGGTGCAGCGGTAGCATTGTTGCCTCACAGCAAGAGGTTCTCCCGTTCGACTCTTGGCTTGGGTTGGGAGTGCCTTCTGTGTGGAGTCTGCATGTCCTCCCCGCGGTCGAGTGGGTTTTCGAAAGACATGCGTTGAATGGACGTGCCTTCGTTGAAGTTTGGGCGTCAGACTGGCAACTCGACACCATAAAAACCAACTGCCAATCATTAGCGGACTGGAGTTCTGCTGTGGCGACCCCTAACTGGGAAAAGCCGAAAGACAAACAACAACAACAACTTTCTACTGGTGGTGTTCTTCCACCATAACCTAGCTCCCTATTTGGGGGCTCCTGACAGTTGGGGCAAGAAAAACTGATGTAATGGCATCGGCTGCCTGATTTTATACCACTGACGACCTGACATCAGTCGTGGAGTGTTAGCAACCAAAGCAGAATCACTAAGCCTCTGGTATTCAGGCCGACTGAGGGCTACCCCTGACAGGATAACCCAAATGTGATGACTGTAACATTGAATACTCTCGAACATCTACATTTATGGTAAGTGTACACAACTGTACTTTTCTACTCCCAAGTTCGTTTTAGTCCACCCCCCCCCCCAAAAGAATAACTCAGGCTAAACCATCTCATTCCAGAATATGACTTCTTATCTCATGGTGTAGTTCATCCTTACCTGTTTTTGAGGAAGAGACTGGATGTGCTGTTTGGACATCAGGACACTTATTTGCACATCACAATGGCCTTGAAATTCAGGAGGTGCATACTGTTCTAAGTGGGAGTCCATAGTATAGTTCAGCATGCTCCCTTTGGTCTCACGTTAATCATTAGGATATTCACCAAAAGCACGTCCATTGTTGCAGTGAACCAAAGGCTGCAAAAGGTAATGTGTTCCCTTATCTATGTTTGCAGATACAAAGGTGAACAGTTTCAGTAACAGCATCTCTTCGTAATCTATTCCAGGCCTTAGAATTAAAATGAACACTGATGAGCCCTATACAGAGCCCACTCAAAACTCACTTTCATCAGATATATGGTGAATTCGCTGTCATGCTTGGTCATTCTTCCTCTGGAACTGATCCTTCCTCTTCAGCATGCAGACACTCAACACTTACATCTCTGCCTCACGACATTGGGACTCATGGCAGCAAGTATTTATGTGGTTTGCAGTGCCAGATACCATGTCAGAATGTTATAGTGCTCTCTGGAAGTTCATTGAATCCAACTTATGGATCCCAGGTTATCATCAGTACATGTACCTGAATAGGCAAATGCATAAAAACATTTATGAAACCTATTAACAGTAGTGATTTTACATTATTGAAGAAGGCATAGGATTATAGCAGTGCACCTGAAAAATAACATTGCCAATTACTTGATTACTGCTTTTTCTTTGTTATTGTTCCTCACCCTGTCAAAAGAAAATTTCATATCTTGCTCAGAAAAGTCTGTAAGACTGCACTGAAATCTTTTTATTCTTTTTATACATTTTAAGTACTTTGTTTAGTTAGATTCAGGTTGGTTATAGTTTCAGAGTAATGTGTGGCTTATTTTGCAGGTATTTATGACTGTATTTGCTCACTCGTCACTTAAATCTCTTGTTTAAAAAAGCCATGCTGTTTTCTGAAATTGAAAAGTACAGTAGTATCAGATTGTTTCTTTCTATGCTTAATACCCCTACAACTCATTCAACATCTTGAAACATGAAGTTCTGCATGGTTCAGTTTATGTCCTCATTATGTACAAACTGCAGAAGCTGTTGGGAAACCTGTTTGTGCAGTTTCTGTATGCATTATAATTTTCTTTTTAAACTGATTTTTTTTTATCTTTCTGTAATGGTTGCATGTTAGAATTTTTTTTTTTGCAGTTATCCGGTGCTGTGTTAAGACTTTAGACTTGGCTAATGAAAACTGCTAGAACACTTAAGTACTTCTTCATATAAAAGACTTATTATCTGATAAAAAGACGCTGCATCCATTGAAAATGGAAGGGATACAATTCAAAATACCATATTAGATTTGACTGGAAAGTCAGAGTTTCTTTAAGTGCATTCATGATTTTGATGTCACCCTTTTTTTCCTTTTTCCCTCATTGAACTATCAATTTAAACCATTAGGCTAAGATTTGCTTTCTCTCTTCCTGCCTTTCAAACAAAGGAAAGAGAGAGAGAGAGTGAAAAAGAGATTTAGCTGTGGGAGAACAGTGGAGCTGGTGAATGACATATGGTAGATTTATAGAGCTTCGGCAAATATTGGGCTTGATTGAATCTCCTGTCGCTTACCACAGCTGCTGACCTCAGTTGCAGAGGATTCTGGGGTTCCAACAGATTGACTTTGTTTTCATTTTGCTTACACTAAGAGGTTGAAGTAGAAGAAACTGGGTCAGGCATATCTGATCACCAGAAAACAAGGTAAATATTTTCTTTTTTTCTTTGTCACTGAATATGCAAGTCAGGGATCAGCCACTCATTAGAGGTAGGGGGCTTTCTTTAAACACGTTCCTGTTTTTACAATTTCATTAATGTAAAACACTGAACAGATACTTAAAAGCAGTGCTAAGCATATTTTTATATCAGTAAAAATTCAGTTTGTAGTCAATGTCTTGCTAAAAGACTGAGTTAAGTATTTTTTGTTTACGATTGTTCTTTTAGCCATGGCTGAGTGATCCAGATGATTCGCCATTCCTAGACTCAGTGATGCGCAAGCGAGCAGTGAAAGTGAAGCACGTGAAAAGGCGAGACAAAAAGTCAGACAAAAAGGTGGGTGTTTGAAAAGGTAATTTATGAGTGGTGTCTTTTTACAATGATTAGCATTCCTTTCCTTTTCAGTCACCAGCAGTCTTTTCTTTCAGTTCCTGTCTTCAGACTTAGCTACCATGGGGTTTTCATTACAACAGTGGCCAGCTGAAGCTTCATGTCTACAACCTATCAGTTTTTCTTTGGAAAGGGTTTTACACATTTTTTGTGAAGCTCCAAGAATAATGTACTGCCAAAGAGAAAGCCTAAGCTGATTATCAGTGTGTTATCTGAGGCGGCTGTCTGTAAATTCTAACTCATTCGTTATGAGAAATTTGAAGTCCTGTAGTCAGAAAATAGTTCTCACCAATTTATAGCTGACAGCATGTTTATGGATGCCAGTTTCTGTGGCATTGCATGATCACCTGTAGCATCAGTACTACCTTTTTTCAGCTAAATAATGTGTATTAACTTTGCTGAATGAGATTGCAGCTACTGGGGCTGTACTTATCTGATCAGTGTCACTAAGACTAAAATGTTTTTGCTTGATGCTTCCTTTGTAAAGGATTAAGATACTCCAGCAGTGGGCAGTTTGAAGTCTGAGAAGCAAATTCAGTATGTCTTCTGCAGGATCCTTCAGTGGGGAGAACAGAATCTTGAAAACTAGGGACAAAACAGCCGTGGCTGTTTATATTGATTTTTAGTAATAAACTTTGAACAAACAACTCAGCAGTGTTCTGAGTTCCGAAACCGAGTGCAGGGTTGTACTGAATTCATGTAAAGCATGCATCAGTACTTGTATGTAATCTGAAAGGACTGTCTGCAGTTCAAAAATGTATTTATTTGTATTTAAATTTGGTAAAGCAGTGATCCATGTGGATCTTTTTGAGACTCAGACCAGGACTATTTTTTTAGTTAAGTAGCTTGCTCAGACTCCCAAAGTAGACAGATGGAAGCTGAGGGATTCAAACTGTGAACAGCAAGGACCAGTTTAACAGCTCATAGCCGTAATCCTCTGTGTTTGCTCAACTAATAAGGGGTGTTCGGATTAATGTAGACAGGAGGTTAGGAACAACAGAAGCGCAGTGTCAAAATAGACCTAATGTAAAACTGCATTCCACATTGCTTCACATTTTCAGTAGAGCTAAGTGAATAGTGAATGCTTTGTTTAGGCACAAACAAGATTAAACTTTGCTGCAGTAAATTTTATCAGCAGTAAGTTGGTGTAGTTCTGTTGCACAGAAGTCTTCCTTATCAATATTGCACAACTTTGCCACCAAAGACATTTGCAAAGCCAGCAGACTATCGAGGGATGAGAAGTGGGACCTGACATGGAGCATTGTTACATTGAATTGCATTGCATGACTGTTGTATATAGAACCAGCCACCAAATGCAGTATTCATTAAGGTGAGATTCTCAAACAGAATCAATATGCAGCTCATTAGCAGAATTATTTGCATTCTTTTGATTATCTAGAGAGGTGTGCCAGAACTAGCAAAACCACTTTTAAAGTACATCTGAGAAAAGGGAGCTTCACTGTCTTTTGGCATGCACGTTTAAGTATTGAGGAGGTGATTGCTCTCTCTTCCACTTTACAGGGGAAAGTTGGTCAGTGCTGCACTATTACTGGTGATTATTGAACTACCTGTAATCACTAATATACTAGCGCAGGAAAGGATGACTTTTAACAGAGCAGATAAGGTGGGAGGGACATACTAAATGCTACAGAAGTATGTGCTGTCATTTGGTAAGGACTTTTATCACTATTAAGTGATGTGGTTTAGGTTGCTGACTCTGTTTATGGCAGGAATATGTGTGGGAATAAGCCATGGGCTCAGATCATCATAAAGCTGATTGAGGATAGATGCAAGGGCTACAGTCCCTACAAAGGTGGCTGGAAGAGGTGAACAGGGAAGAGATTTTTTTTTTTTTTTTGGGGTGGGGGGCAGAGAATTATAATCACTGCCAGAATTTAGAGGCATTGTGGAATTTTATTTGCTCCAGCAATGAAAATATGAGGAGGAATTTGGCGAATCCAGTTATTACCATGGTGGTGAAAGAAGGCAAACTACTGTCAGAATAACACCTCTATGTTGTATTTCTTTAATATTCAGTGCTAACAGTTTGGTACATAACCTACGCAATTATCAGAAAATTACAGACTGATGTTTGTTGTGCTTAAGGGTGTTTTCATGTCCCTAGTGCAGATGCAGGGGCGTGCCATGATTGCAGGCTTTTGTCGATCACAATTATCCACCATAGATATTCAGCCTGTTGGAAGCTTGGAGCAACAAGCTTGCATTGTGGGTAGGTCCATTGTACATCCCAGCCTTCTTCAACAGGTAAAAAACAGCCTGTTGTTGTCATGCCTGCTGAATGAGTTGTTGATCCAAATTAGCCTCTAACTTGTGCTTTTTTTCTTCTCATGGAGGCTACCAAGCCATTGGAGTAATAGTGAATATATTTTAGCTTTCAAGTCTAAGGTTTTGAGACTGATTAGTGTGCACTTGTCTTTGGGTACACTCCACCAAAGCTGGAAACAGGAAAACATTAGTGGCCAAATCATCATCAAAACTCTTCTCTTTGTTTTTTAACACTTCAGCCTTTATGTCATCATTAAGCTCTTGGGCGTATACATGAAAATGTTTTACTTAATACAGTGAGACTTTTTTGTTTGTGTTCAGGGCGTTCATTGTAGTGATCATTGCTGCAGTGTCATTCTTCATAGATGGGAATTAGCCACAGGCAGATGCAATTTCAGAGTTGTGTGCATCCCTATAGTGGGCTTGGTCCCCTTTTGATGCTGAGGATATAGAAGAATTATCAGGTAGAAGGGGGAGGAACAGCAGGTGCTTTCTTTAGTTCTTTTTTACTGCATAGTTTCATTTGGTGATCAGCCCAAGCCTGTATCTAGGTGACTTCCAGAATGATAAATGCAGCCTTCTTGGAATATTTCCTTTGCTACTATCTGTCAGTGACTGTGGTGCATTGTATTTTTTTGTTTGTGATGTTCTTCGTGTTTCACTGTTGCAGTCATAACATTTGGGTAATCCTGCTGGCAGGTTGTCCTCAGTCGGCCTGAATTCCAAAGTCTTGGGTCCTGCATCAGCTGCTGTCGCCCCTTCCCTGATGTCAGGTCGTCAGGGGTATAAAAGAAGCAGTCAACACCATTTTCTTCAGTCTTTCTTGCCACGCGGTGCCCGAAGCAGAAGCAGTTCGCAAGTGCCAGTCGGCAGACTCCTGAGATTTTCGTGTTCGAATTTCAGATCCGAAGTCTTCAATAAAGCTATGTACCCCATTGGAGAAACTTTTTTCTTGCTCCAGACCGATGTCAGAAAAAGTAAATAATTGTATTTCTTGTGGAAAGCAAATACCTCATAAGGACTTTCATTCTTACTGTATTCCTTGCCTAGGCCCTGATCACAAAGTTTCTGGTTGTCGGTTTTGTGCTAGATTTAACCAGTGCACTATTAAGCGTCGGTATGATTTTGCTTTAAACTATTATGGACACCGGTTTAATTATCCAGAAATGTCGTCGAATAGCCATCCGACTACTGGAGTTCACAAATAACGCAAAGAAAAGGAGAGAGATAAACAACCGAGGTCCAAAACCGACGACGAAGCTTCTCCTAAGCCAGTCGCCGGTTCTCAGTGAGGCCCTTTCGCAGGCCCTGACGCCCACTACTTTAGAGTCGCAGGCTGCTACCAACTCCCACGTGGAGTCGGCCATGCTGCTGGAAACTCAAGGTATTGGAGCCTCGGATACTATTCCCTCAGATGGGTCTGGAGCCACTGAGCAGGCACCAGCTTCTGAGGGTGTATTCAGACCTAAACATCTTTACCTTAAACCGACTTCAGTTTCAAAGGCAAAGACTAAAGCACCTTCTAAAGCAAAGAAACAAGCTCAAGAACCACATGGACAGGCCTCTGTGCCCAAAAAACAGGTGCTCAAAATGGCCAAAGACTTGATTACCTTGATCAGGGGTTCCCATCCCCCTCCTGACAGAGGCCTAGGCAAGAGACTGACTATGAATCTTCAGATCAGGTTTCTATTTCTTCTGATTCCTCTTCTGATCAGGAATATTCTCTTCCCCCCATGAGGATTCTGATGCTGAAGAATCTATACCTTCAGCTTCTCCTCCAGAGGACTATTCTTTTGGGGAAACCTTGCATACCATGAGGGAGCATTTCCACTGGGAGAGCCAAGATTTTTTTAGAATCTAAAAAGAGGCTCAGGTATTTCCTTTTACTACCTCAACACAGGCCTCTAGCCATTCCACCTGTTAGACATTGTAGATGTGTTTTCGGAGTCTAGTCTTACCCCTGACTTCTTACCTCCAGCTCCTGTTAAGCCTGACAGATATTACAGGGTTCCAGACGCTCATAAATTCCTTTTTAAAAAACATTCTGCAGACCCAGAAACTATTTCACAGGGTCCCAAAGGAGTTAGGCTTCCGCTGCAAAAAACCCTAGCCCCTCTGACAGAGATTCTAGGGCACTGGATAGATAGGGAAAAAAGGTTTACACATCTGCTACCTTGGCTATAAGGGCCTTAAACTGTCCGTTTCATATGCTCAAATATCAGCAACATGTCATGGCATTGCTTAAACAGAAAATGTTGTTGAACTCTGAATGTGCAGAAAACAAGGAAATGCAGGATTTATTCCATGCAACTGAACAAGATGGAAAGCATACTTTGCAATGTGGATTTGATTCTTTGGAGGCCTCCTGCAGGGCCGCAGTTACGGGTTCTGTAATTAGGAGGCATGCTTGGTTAAAGGAACAAAATCTGCCTGATCATGTCAAAGTTAAATTATTAGATGCACCTTTACAGCATGATACTTTGTTTGGTGTTAAAGAAAATGGAGGACAAAGCTAAATCTATGCAAACTGTCAAAGATTTTTTACAAGTACAGCCACCTAGGTTTAGTACCTAGAATTGGTCCTTTCCTGTGTCAGACAGACCTCAAAGAAGCAGATCCAGATGCCCTAGAGGCGGATCCCAGGCGCAAGGTTCATACAGGTCAAAGCAATGGGGTGCTAATACCTCCAAAGTTGGAGAAGACAAATCACAACCGTACAGAAAACAGTCCCAATGACTTCCCCCTGCCTGCACCAAGCACTTACCTCCTGGCAGCACCCTTAGGGGGAAAATTAGCACTTTTTCTCAAAATTGGAACATTATAACCCAGGACAAGTGGGTTCTAAATATAGTGTCACAAGGCTGCAGGTTCCAGTTCCATACCCTGCCAAAGGCAAACGGCTGGCCAGATCTGCCAAAAAATCAATGGGAAGAGGCACAAAAACAAGTCTCATCCCTCATGGACATGGGGGCCATTCAACAAGTACCAGAGCAAGAGCAGGGACAAGGATTTTACTCAAGACTGTTCTTGGTACCCAGAAAGGACAAAGCTTGGAGACCAATACTGGACCTATCTATTCTGAACACATTCCTGGATATACAAAAATTCAAAATGTTGACTTTGCAGCAGCTTCTGCCCATGCTGGGCAAGAACGCTTGACTTGTGACTTTAGACCTAAAACAGGCATACCTGCATGTCCCAATCAGAAAATCATGCAGAAGATACCTCAGATTCAAGGCTGGCTCAATGCATTGCCAATTCTCTGCACTGCCCTTTGGCTTATCTACTGCGCCCAGGGTCTTTACAAAGTGCCTGGCACCAGTAATTGCATTCTGCAGGCAAAGAGGAATATAAATATATCCTTACTTGGACGACTGTCTAATTCAAGCAGAGAACAAGGACATTCTTCTACAGCATCTGGCGTTTGTGAAAAGACTTCTAACATGCTTAGGGTACACAGTCAATGAAAAAAAATCAAAACTAGTACCCTCTCAAGAGATAATATTCCTGGGTGCAAGCTTAAATACAACTGCCCAGATGGCTTATCTCATGCCAGACAAACAAAGGCAACTGACTACCTATTTCAAAATGTTGGCAACAAAGGCCCAGTTATCTGCAAGAAAAATTCTGCAGGCTTTGGGCTTCATGGCATCCTGCATGTTATTAATTCCATATGCAAGACTGCATATGAGGAAACTTCAATGGTACCTAAAATGTATTTGGACTCAACACTGCCACAGCCTGGAAACAATGATTACTCTTATTCCCAGCCTGCAACAGGAGTCTCGATGGTGGACGAAGGCTTGTTACCAGAACAAGAGAGAGCCATTCACATTACCCCCAGTCAGGCAGACACTAACAATGGATGCATCAGATTATGCCTGGGGGGGCCCACACAGTAGGAAGATGGATTCAGGGCACATGGTCCTCAACCCAAAGGCATCTACATATCAATCAAAAAGAGATGCTAGCTGTTCAAAATGCCCTGACAGCCTTCAAGGACCTACTTCATCCGGGATAACTACTGATAAAGACAGACAACACCATAGTCATGTGGTATATAAACAAGCAGGGGTGCACACATTCTGACTCCCTTTGCAGACTAGCCATGACTTTGTGAGACACAGCATTGACTTACCAAGTACATCTGCAGGCACAATTCCTGCCAGGAAAGGAAAATACTCTGGCAGACGAACTAAGCAGAAACCTCATGAATCCCCATGAGTGGCAGCTTGGATCCACAAGTTTTCAGCATGATAAGGAAATGGGGATACCCGGACATAGATCTATTTGCCTCACCTCACAACTACCAACTAAAAAGATTCTGCACAAGGACTTATCACAGACAAGCATGGAAAGTGGACACCCTATCTTTCAGCTGGCAAAACCTATCAGTATATGCCTTTCTACCACTGCCTCTCCTCTCCAAGGTACTCCTAAAGGTCAGACAGGAGAAGCCAAAGATGATATTGATTGCCCCAGACTGGCCCCGCCAGTACTGGTATCCAATCCTAAGGAACTTGTCTCAATGCCCAGCTTGGACCTTGCCTCAAATACCCCATCTACTATCCCAGCAAAACAGTCGGATCCTGCTCAGCCAACTCAGGACTTTAAACCTGACAGCATGGCGGATAATGTAATCATACAAAGCACACCTCTCAGTAAAGCTGTGATGGATGTCATGTTGGAAGCCAGAAGGCCTAGTACTAGAAAATCTTATGCTGGAAAATGGAAGAGATTCTGTGCTTGGAACCAGGCACTAGGAACTGATACAGCTGTATCAAATATTCCTCAGATTTTGCAATACTTAACTGAGATGCTGGACAAAGGCCTATCTTTTTCATCCATTAACATTCATGCCTCTGCCATTTCAGCTCATTACAATACAGAGCCACCAATCTTTTCTCATCCTTTATTAAAGCAGGACCTCAGAGGAGCCAAAAAATTAAGGCCTCCAATGAGATCACCAATACTTGCAGGGGACCTCAACTATGTCTTGGAAAATCTCACCCTGCCTCCTTTTGAGCCAGCTGCTACTACTGATATAAAGTTTTTATCTTGGAAAACAGCTCTGCTCCTAGCAATAACTTCTGCAGGACGAGTTTCAGAGCTACAGGCTGTCATGGCTGTGGAACCTTTTATCATGTTTTATCCAGACAAAGTTTCTCTGAGGGCAAACCCAACATTTATGCCTAAGGTGGTGCCCTGTGTGGCTCTTAACCAAACTATTCATCTGCCAACTTTTTATCCAAATCCACAGAACAAGGGGGAGAGAATTCTGCATTTTTTGGACGTACACAGACAGCTTAGATTCTACTTGGACAGAACCAAAGTTTTCAGGAAGACAGAGCAATTACTAGTGGCATATGCTGCAGGATCACAGGGAAAGGCTATCTCAAAGCAAACTATTTCAAAGTGGATAGGCCACTGCATTTGTTTCTGCTATTTTCACCATGGCAAGCCAGTGCCTAAGGGCATTAGGCAACATTCAACCAGAGCTGCAGCCACTTCAGCAGCCTTTCTCATGGGAGTACCAACCAAAGACATTTTAGAGGCTGCTACTTGGAGTTCAGTGCACACCTTTACAAAGCACTATCATCTGCCACTTTACTCTAAATCCAAGGCAGGCTTTGCCACTGCAGTTCTGCAGGGCCTCATAGCCACTCCTAATGCTGTTTAGCTCCAGCCTCCCAACCATAGCTTTGAGACTGTACCTAAATGTAATGACTGCAACAGTGAAATACGAAGAACATAGTACAGTTGTGTACACTTAACATAAATGTAGATGTTCGAGTGTATTCACTGTTGCAGTCCAGGTTACCAACCCGCCATTCCCCATTTTTTCTGCTGGAACTTATCTTTCCTTCTCTGATTTATACAACCTATGTGGTGTATTTGCTTGTAGATGAAGGTTGAGTTTATATTGGTGCATGTATTTTTTATATATATATATATATATATATATATATATAAATAAATTTTGGCTACCCTTTCAGGGGGCACCTGACATCTGGTGCAAGAAAAACTGAAGAAAATGGCGTCAGCTGCTTCTTTTATACCCCTGACGACCTGACGTCAGGGACGGGGCGACAGCAGCCGACGCAGGACCCAAGACTTTGGAATTCAGGCTGACTGAGGGCAACCTGCCAGCAGGATTACCCAAATGTAATGACTGCAACAGTGAATACACTCGAACATCTACATTTATGGTAAGTGTACACAACTGAAGATTTTTCCTAGGCTGATAAAATTTTTTTCTGGAAAAGTCATTCCTAAGTGTGCTGATTCACCCTACTAGAGGATTATTCAGCTTAAGTGCTTGTTTGCATCAAGGAGAGCAACACCCATTTTTCCCTGCAAGATATGCTTGTGTGTGAGTGTGTGTGTGTGTGTGTGTGTGTGCATATATATATATATATATATATATATATATATATATATATATATAAAAATAAACAAAAATATAAGGCTGATAATATTGGGCCTTTATTGACCACCAGAAGCATCTATGCCTTATCCAGACTCCATTTCCCATCTGCCTCTTCAGGGTGTGACACCATCTCTCAGCAAGTCAAAAAAAAAAAAAACAAAGGCTTTGTGCCACGTAAACAAGAAGCCAAAAATAAATATTTATTAAGGAAGTGGGCAGGGTGAACAATACCTTCCAGAGGACCGAGGGTGTCAGCTCTGCATTTTTGTCATTCAAGTCCTCAGCTCTGATACTTTTTCCATCATAATCCTTAACCTTCAAAGTGCCTCTGGATTCAGACAGCACTGTGACTGCTTCCTTATCGTCCCTTTATCACAGCTATATTCTTCCCTAGGTTCTGATGTGAATGAGGAGTTGATGATCTCCCATTTGGAGAAAACATCAGTTTAATGAGGAAATGTTTTAAATGGTGTCTGACGAACTTTATAACTCACTTAAAAGCTACCTTGATGGTTGTAAATGTGCAGAGCCAACTGCCACCCACCAAACATTCAGAAATGCCTTTAACAGTGACTTTCTGTAGCTAGATGTTTGGTCCAGCTCCTAAAAGATCAGGTAGATTTTCCTAGTTGAAGAAGGACAAAAAATACTTGTATAAAAACCCAGTAGAAGAGCAGTCATTTTCCTGGATATCATTAAAGCAACAAACCAAGCTCTAATGCCCTGCCAAATAATAAAGGTATTGGGGTGGTGCATATATTTAGCAAGAATCTAGTCTTGTTGTTCTCTGTGGGGATCCAGGACATTGTCTGCCGGACTCTTATGTTGCAGTACCAGGGAGATATTCTTGTACATATTGGAAGACATGGCACAAGCCATAACCTGGTGCAATTTTAAGACAAAGGTTTCTAAAGCTAGTTCTAATATCTTTAAAGATGGGTAAACCTGCCATTAAATGTGGATGTGTTGCCATAGATGCTTCAACTAAGATAGTGGCTTCTGATGCAATATTGAGGTGGCTTACTTGGTTAAAGATTCAGTCCTTGTTGGTGGATTTCAAGAGGCAGATTCTTACCATCTTCTTGGAGGATGGAGGAATACCATCTGTTTGGTCTTCTGGCCTAAGAAATTTTGTGATGCCATGGGAAAAGATGAAAACTGTCTGCACACTGAAACAGGTATTTTACTTCCTTTGCCTGAAGTACAACCAAAACAGTCATGCAAAACAGCAGTGATTTTATAAGACTCACAAGTCTTTCGGCTTTTCCCGGTTAGGGGGTCGCCACAGCGGAACTCCGGTCCACTGAAGATTGGCAGTGGATTTTATGATGCCGAGTTGCCAGCCCGACGCCCAACCTTCAACGAAGGCATGCCCATTCACGCTCACACCTATCTACATGCCTTTAATGTCACTCGACCGTGGGGAGGGCATGCAAACTCCACACAGAAGGCGCTCCAGCCAAGAATTGAATGGGAGAACCTCTTGCTGTGAGGTGGCAACACTAACAGCTGCACCACCGCGGCGTTGTTAGTGATTTTATAAGACTATGGTCTTGGAATGCCTGTGCATCTATGAATAAGAAACAGACCCACATTGATTAGTTAACTTGTAAAAAGCCTTTGAAAAAGACTCCTGGCAAAGACAGAGGCTAGAACAGGCAACACAGTTGAAAAATATGGGGAAATGGCCCCTGCCCAAGACAGTGCCCCGCACTGTTGACTGTTTAGTTTCTTTCCCACCCTTTTAGGTGAAAAGCTCACACAGTTTAAAACAATGGTTTGCTCTGACCACAGTTCCTTAGGTGAGGAAGCTTATTGTTTCAGAATGCAAAGTAGAATCTTGTATTTTGCCACCCTTCACAGGGATGTTTCAAGTACCCCAAGAGTAGGTCTTACTTGACAGGTGAAGTACTAAAACAACTGCTGACATTAACTGTCATACAAAGAGCATCTTCTGGAGAGGAAGATACAAGATTTTATTCCAAGTCTCATTTCCTAATCCTAAGAAATGATGGACCATAGTGATGTGTTCTAAATCTGTCAAGTGTAAACTAATCCTCTAGATGTAAGAAAATGTCAGGTTGCTGACTGTGCACCCTTTACTCTCCCCATTTTGATGCCAGGAGCTGCCCTGGCCATTCTAGACTTAAGAAATGCTGCCTTTATGTTTTGTTTTACAACGGCAGTAAATTCCTCAGATTCATTGCAGGGTCACACCAGTACCTATATATTTCTCCTCCTTTCTCCTGGGGAAGACTTTTTTCTCTACCTCCTACTGCGTGTGTTTTGGGGGGAGGAAGGAATTCATCTTTACCTCTAACTGTATGACTCCTCAATCCAGGCCATTTCTGCACAGGAATTGGCTTGGGCACTGGACTACACCATTTCCGGACTAATAAGGCAATAGCTGTCAAGGGTTTTATGAAACAGATAAGCAAATGGACAGAAGTGCTAAAGGGAGAAACCCAGGTAGAATATAATTAAATGGTAGAGGAGGTTTATCTGGGCAAAGTGTGATTTTTACTGTTGTATGCTGTTTGGGAATAACTTTATAATGTCTTTAGAGCACATAGGATTTTTCCTTCCACTGCAGTTAGTAAGAAAATCCCTTGTCTGATTTAGTTGAATTCCAAAACTGCAAGATAAAGTAAGCCTTGCTTTAAAAGTTGTGGAGTAAAGATAAACAATTAATGGTTGAATTAGCATGGAGTTTCATAAACAGCAATTATTCCTTCCAAACTAGACTTGAAAGGAATACATTTACTCCATTCATTTAGTTGTGCAATGAAGTGAGCTTGAAATTCAGGTTACTCTACCCTGCTGTGATGAAGATTCTTAAGAAATAGCAAATATTTTCTGGATCCCAAAGTGGTGGTTGCAGAAATAACTATTTAAGGCACAGGCACAGTACTTACAGCACTAAGTGAGCATGCGGTGGTGGTGCTGCGGTAGCGTTGTCGCCTCACAGTAAGACGTTGTCCAGTTCGATTCTCAGCTAAAGCGTCTTCTGTGTGGAGACATGCGTGAATGGGCATACCTTCGTTGAAGGTTGTACGTCAGGGCTGGTAACTCAGTACGTAAAAATCTGCTGCCAATCATTAGCAGACCGGAGTTCCGCTGTGGCGACCCCTAACCGGGAAAAGCCGAAAGATACAACAGCACTAAGTGAATTCCAGCAATAAGAAGCAGAATTCATTAGTTAATCAGTTACTGTTGTCATGGGGACCAAGAACTGTGCCATCTAAATGTTTTCCGCACTTAAACAACTGGACTACCATTGAAAAGAAAATTATGAAACATATAAAGAAAGCATTGCAGGAGGAGATTTCTATTCATGGAATTGAGGAGGAGACCCTTGTGGAAGAAGTCATCCATAATTAAATAGTGAAGAAGGTTTATGTGGATCAGTTGGCACTGGAAATATGTGACTGTTGGTTGCATTGTGGGAATATATTCATAATGTCTTGGACTCTGTAGTTTAGATTATTATTACTTGGGCTGATTGCATGGACTGTAGAGCATGTTACTTTTAATCCATTATGGGCTTACAAAGTGTAAGCCATATATTTAGGAAAATATGAAATCCATTTTCTTTTTACATTAGTGTAACACCAACTTTAATAACTTATTATTAGTTTAATTTATTTTTGCATGCTTTTCAAGGCTATTATTCTGTCACATTAACTATCACAATGCAGAACACTCTACTTAAGAGTTAATTAGCCATGTGAAGCTGTACGCTTGATCTGAGAAGACCATACTGGAGAAAACCATGTAAACAGGCAAAGTTCAAGACTTGGATTATCCAGGGAAAGGGAGTGTGTTACCTAGCAAGACAATAGGATTTACAAGTAAACATACTCAGCCTATGCAGTGGTTAAGCTGGCACTGAAACTGAACTTTGAAGACAGTGATGTTCTTCGTCTTCCCTTGCTGCAGTCCTGACAATTGGGTATAGTCCGCGTCCCAGTCGGCCCGAATACCAGAGTATAAGGCTGACGTCGGTCATGGCGCCTTAGACTGACGTCAGTACGTCAGGGTACTAATGCGCATGACCGGCGTCATTTCCTCAGTCTTTTTTGCCGCATGGTCCGATGCAGAAGCAATTTTGCGAGTGCAGGTTGGCGTTCTGAGATTTTCCGAAACCGGAGTTTCAGACCGAGTACAGAGTTGGCTAAGTAACCGCGTTAGAACATTTTGGTTTTTCTTGCCTCAGTATTTAACCGGATGTCAGAAAAAGTGAATAACTGTATTTCTTGTGGGAAGCAGATACCGCATAGGGATTATCATACATTGTGTATACCTTGTTTAGGGCCTGAGCACGACGTTGTTGGTTGCCGCTCTTGTGCTAGATTTAACAAGCGCACTATTAAGAGGAGGCTTGATTGTGCTAGGTTAGTCTTTGGGAAGCGTTGCAATTATACTATGCCGTCGGATACTCCGACGCCTGCTTCATCTAAGAAGCGCAAGGACAAAACAGTGAAGTCTAGGGGTGAGGAACCGGCAGTCCCGGACGTCGGTCCTCTAGAAGGCTCAGGGGAGCCAGAAGTTTTGCCAGGAGTCTCTATGGAGTCTCAGGCAGATACTTTACTGTTACAGGATGTGCCCTCTCAGGAGGTAGGCCAGGCTGAGGGGGCTTCTCAGGTAACTGTTCTTCCCTCTCTTCCCAAGGTAGTTAGGGCCTCTCCTTCTGTTGCCAAAGCTTCTTTTAGAGGAAGGCCAAGTTCAGCTTCTGTAGGGGCTTCTCCTAGCATTTCGGCTCTGTGCCTAAGAAACATATGCTTAAAATGGCAGAAGATTTGATTACTCTGATTAGAGGTTCTATGCCCCCACCTGATAAGAGGCCTAGGGTGGAACAGGAGTTTGATAGTTTTGAACAGTGTTCACAGGCTTCAGAGTCTTCTGTGGAAGACTTGCAAGAGTTTCCTACTTATTCTGATTCTGATGTGGATGATTCCACTCCTTCAGCTTCTCCTCCTGAGGATTTTTCATTTTCTGAGACTCTTCACTCCATGAGGGAGCACTTTAAATGGGAAGGCCAAGATTACTCTGACTCCAGAAAAAGGCTTAGGGAATTCTTGTTTTTGCCCCAGCATAGGCCCTTAGCTATTCCTCCTGTGTTAAATGTGGTGGAGGATGTTTTTGCAGAGGCTTCTCTGAACCCTGATTCCTTGCCTCCTGCTCCTGTTAAGCCTGATAGGTATTATAGGGTGCCCGAAGCTCATAAGTATTTGTTTAAGAGTCCCAGGGCGGACCCAGAAACTGTTTCTCAGGGGCCTAAAGGTGTTAAAGCTTCTGTGGTTAAAAATCCTGTACCCTCTGATAAAGAGGCGAGGGTTTTGGATAGGTGGGGTAAGAAAGTATATACTTCTTCCACTCTAGCCATGAGGGCGTTGAATTGTCAATTTCATATGCTGAAATATCAGAATTATCTCCTTTCACAATTGAAATCTAAGGTGGATGCTTTGGCGGAAGGTATTGAGTGTAAAGAATTGCTGGATTTGGTTCATGTATCTGAACAAGTGGGTAAGCATTCTTTGCAGTGTGGTTTTGATGCTGTTCAGGCCTCCTCGAGGGTGGCTGCTACTAGTTCTGTTCTTCGCAGACATGCATGGTTGAAGGATCAGAATTTAGCTGAGCATGTTAAGACCAGGATTTTGGATGCTCCTTTACAGTCTGATGTGTTGTTTGGACCGCCTGTGGAAGCAGTTTTAAAGAAAATGGAGGACAAAGCTAAGTCTATGCAGACTGTTAAAGATTTTTTGCAGGTGCAGCCTCCGGAGTTTAGTAGAAATTGGCCTGCTAAGGGGTGGACATATCCTGCTTATGGTTCCCAGTCTAGGGGTAGATCTAGACGTGGGAGGGGCAGGGCTCAAGGTTCGTTTAGGCCTAGATCAGACAGTTCACCTGCTCAGACTTCTGGTGAGGGCAGGGGTCAGTCCTTTCGTAAGCAGAACCAATGACCTGCCTTTTCAGCTGCCAGTGGACTCTCGTCTGGCAGCTCCTTTGGGAGGAAGATTGTCTCTTTTCAAAGAAAATTGGGATTTAATCACTCAAGACAGATGGGTGCTGGATATCATTCATCACGGTACAGATTTTATTTCCACACAATGCCCCTTTCAAAGGCATGCCAGATGTTCCTCCTCCACAAAGAAAAGAGGCTCACAAGCAAGTTTCTCAGTTACTCCAGATAGGGGCTATTCAGCCAGTCCCTGTGTCAGAAAGGGGCTTGGATTTTATTCTCGCCTGTTCCTAGTGCCAAAGAAGGGGAACACGTGGAGACCAATTTTGGATTTATCTATCCTCAACACTTATCTGGACATTCCCAAGTTCAAGATGTTGACGTTACAGCAACTGTTACCTCTGCTGGGCAAGGATCACTGGATGGTAACTTTGGATCTCAAGGAAGCTTACCTTCATGTGCCCATAAGGCTAAGTTGCAGAAAGTATCTGCGGTTTCGAACTGGAGATTTTCATTATCAGTTCTCTGCATTGCCCTTTGGCTTATCTACTGCCCAGAGTATTCACAAAGGTTCTGGCTCCAGTGATAGCTTACTTCAGGCTTCAAGGCATTCAAATTTATCCTTACTTGGACGACTGCCTGATTCTGGCTCAAGAAAAGGAACACCTTCTACAGCATCTGGAATTTGTCATAGCAGTGCTAAGATGCCTAGGGTATTCTGTGAACGAAATAAAGTCCAGTCTAGTACCCTCTCAAGACATGTGCTTTCTGGGTGTGAGACTGAATACAGCAGCCCAGATGGCCTTTTAACCCCGGACAAACAAAACAGTCTGTCACTTTACTTCCATCAACTATCTCATCAGTCCGTGCTGACTGCAAGGACAGTCCTTCAAGCATTAGGGTTCATGGCATCTTGTATTCTGGTGCTTCCCAATGCCAAACTGCATATGAGGAAGCTGCAATGGTATCTCAAAATGTATGGACACAGCACTGCCAAGATTTGGACACTGTCATTCAAATCATACCTTGCCTTCAAAAGGAATTCTTGTGGTGGGCTCAGGAATGTCACCTAAACAAGGGACTCTCTGTGACCCGGCCAGAGGCGAGTCAGATTTTAACGACAGATGCCTCGGACACTGCTTGGGAGCTCATCTAAATGGAAAGTGGATACAAGACAAGTGGCCTGCCAGACTACAGCATCTACATATCAACATGAAGGAGATGTTAGCAGTCCAGTTTGCATTGATGGCGTTCAAGGCGTTACTTCTTCCAGGGCAGGTGTTGATTCTGACAGACAACACAACTGTCATGTGGTACATCAACAAGCAAGCGGGAACACATTCTTATCCTCTATGCAGGCAAGCAATGATTTTATGGGAGACTGCGTTAAGCCTGCAACTGACTCTTCAGGCAAGGTTTCTGCCAGGAGCACAGAACTCCCTAGCAGATGTATTAAGCAGACAAATCATGGATCCCCACGAGTGGAAACTGGATCTTCATGTATTTCAAAAATTGACAGTGTCATGGGGAACTCCAGACATAGATCTGTTCGCTTCTCCACTAAACCACCAGCTGCCAAAGTATTGCACAAAGGGGTTTCATCACACAGCTTGGAAAGTGGATGCTCTGTCTTTCAGTTGGAAAAACCTTCATGTCTATGCCTTTCCACCTCTACCTCTTCTTCCAAAGGTATTACTAAAGGTCAGACAGGACAGGCCAAGGATGATTTTGATAGCTCCAGATTGGCCTCGGCAACACTGGTACCCACTTCTAAGGAGTCTTGTAAAGAAGCCTCCATGGCCTTTACCTCTGATTCCTCATCTGTTATCTCAGAAGGACGGTCATCTGCTCAATGTCAAGCTTCAATCTCTTCATCTCACAGCTTGGCATATTCTGGGTTGAAACATGGTAGGTCTCAGCTTCCTCAACAAGTTTTAAATGTGATTATGGAAGCTAGAAGGCCTAGTACTAGGAGAGTGTACAGAAAAATGGAAGAGATTTTTATTTTGGTGTACAGCAAAGAATTTGGAGATTTCAGAGCCTAATTTGAGTGTGGCTCTTCAATATCTTACTGAGTTATTGGACAAAGGTTTGTCTTTCTCTTCCATAAAGATTCATGCTGCAGCAATTTCAGCTCACTATGATTGTGACCCACCTTTGTTTTCGCATCCTTTGTTCAAGCAGTTTCTTAGAGGGCAAAGAATATCAGACCGCCACGTAGAGCTCCTACTCCTGCTTGGGATCTCAATTTTGTGTTGGAAAAACTTACTCTACAACCTTTTGAGCCTGCAGCTACTGCTGAATTGAAATATTTGTCATGGAAGACTGCTTTTCTGTTGGCTATTACTTCTGCAAGAAGGGTGTCTGAGTTGCAGGCCCTTATGGCAGTAGAGCCCTTTTGATTTTCCATAAGGACAGGGTATCATTACGTACTAATCCTTCCTTTATGCCTAAGGTGGTTTCTAGTGTGGCTTTAAACCAAACTATTCATTTGCCTACGTTTTATGGATCCTCAAAATAAAGGGGAAAAGATTTTGCACACTTTAGATGTACACAGGCAATTGCGTTATTATTTGAGCAGGACTAAAGATGTTAGACAGTCTCAGCAGTTACTTGTTTCTTTTGCTTTAAGTTCACAGGGCAAGCCTGTGTCAAAACAAACTATTTCTAGGTGGATTGGCTTTTGCATTGCATTTTGTTATTCCCATCATGGCAAAGAGGTTCCAGCTGGGATTAGGCCTCATTCCACTAGGGCTACTGCCACTTCAACAGCATTTCTAAGGGGGGTGGCAACTAAGGATATTCTGGAAGCAGCTACTTGGAGTTCAGTGCATACTTTCTCTAGGCATTATCACCTGCCTATATACTCTAAGACTAGAGCTGGTTTTGCCACAGCTGTTTTACAAGGCATGTTGTCAGCTCCTGCTACTTTATAATTTGCCAGCCTCCCTTACCTCTGCTTTGGGATTCTACCCAATTGTCAGGACTGCAGCAAGGGAAGGCGAAGAACATAGTACAGTTTTGTACCTACCATAAATGTAGATGTTCGAGGATTCCCTTGCTGCAGTCCAATTTACCCTCCCTCCTTCCCCTCTGTGTTTCAGGGTGGTTATGTAGGTGAGTTTACATGCTTATATTTTTTGTATATATTACTGTATATATGGTACATGTTTTTTGGTGCAGGTTGTTTTTGGGACTTGTCTTTTTGGGTCTTCTGACATCTGGGGCAAGAAAAGACTGAGGAAATGACGCCGGTCATGCGCATTAGTACCCTGACGTACTGACGTCAGTCTAAGGCGCCATGACCGACGTCAGCCTTATACTCTGGTATTCGGGCCGACTGGGACGCGGACTATACCCAATTGTCAGGACTGCAGCAAGGGAATCCTCGAACATCTACATTTATGGTAGGTACAAAACTGTACTTTCAGGGGAATCGTCTGATATATAAGCATGTTGTTTGGATTACTCTTTTGCAGCATGTGTTTTAGTTTTAGTTACAGTGGCCATATTACAGATTTGTTTCTATTGTATGTTGTTCTCTGCCCATCAGTGTAACACTTTCTACCTCTCCACACTTTTGTTGAGCTTGTTTTGTCTGAGTGAAATAAGCATTATTTTTGAGTTTTTTAATGGTTTTAGGAGTAGTGTCATTGTTTCTTGTTGATGCCTTTTATCATGATACAGCCATTGACTTGTCCAAAAAAATGCATCATTAACCATGTACTTAATTGTAGTTAAAATACTGTTGCTTTTCGGAGTTAATGCACATGCCATCTGGATTGACTAATGAACAGTGGACGGACAGTGATATCTAAAAAGAAGTCAAGGCGTACTAGTAAAAATAAACATTTATTACATTGGCCAATCTAGCAGTGAATCAGTATGTAAAGATTATAGAATCATGTGAATAGTTTAATGGCCTGCTTTTGTGTTATCACAAAGATGGTTGAATATAACCTGTGTCACCTGAAAATTTGAGGTATGCTGTTAAAATTGTAGTAGTGTTAAAATTGTAGTAGAGAAGTAAAAAGCAAACTGAGGTTATATAGTGTCACAGGGGATGTGATTCTGGCAGATGCAAGTTACAGCTACTGTTTTTGTAATTTGATCCCTGTTGGGATGGGGAGTGAATGGCAGTTTCTTAACTGAAAGGTTCCTGAGCAGTACAGCACTGGGGCGTGGAAACACTATACCCCATATTTTATTTATCTATTTATTGAAATTTGATTACCGGGAAAGTCCAACTTGGTAGAAGCCCATTTTCAATAGAGGCCCTGGGAGAGAAGCTCCAAATTATAACAAAACATTTTAATAACAATAATTTTACAACCTTCAAAAATAAAACAAAACCATCTGCAATTTAAATAATTATAACAAATTAGACATAATATAAAAACACTGGTTAAGATTCGATACAAGTTATATGACAATCATTTAATATTTGTAACATTTCAGACAGTTTGTAGAGAAATCAAAGGTAAGCTAGTCTTATACAAACAGGAATTGCAATCTGACATAGAGGAAAAACGGGCTTATGGTATATTTAGAGAGAAGGTCAGGGAAGAGAATTTGATAGAAGTAAAGAGGTAAGATAAGGGAGAGTAAGGAGGCCTAAAGAATGAAAAGGTACTTGTTTATAATTAGGGATATAGTTTATCCTGCTTTCGAGCAAGAGCAGAGCCAGATTTAACTAGGAAGTTTCTCAGAGTGGTTTTGAAAAGGGGGGGGGGGGGGGATATTGACCTGATAGATACAGGTAAGGAGTTTCAGGCCTTGGTAACCTAGTATGGATACAGACAATGCCCAGCAGATTTTGATAGGTTTGTAGGCAGACAGGAGTTTTTGGTCACTGGATCGCAGTGACTGGTTAGGAACATAGTTGTGTAGTTGTGCTAGACAGGCAGATGAAGGCTGGATAATTTTATAGTTGGCAAGAAACTGTGTATATGTTGGTTGATGAGGCAGTTCTGACCCAGTTTAAGCTTTGTAGTGCTATACAGTGGTGGGTTCTGAAATAGGGCATTTGCTGCAAATTTAGCAACTTTGTTATAGCATTGTTCGTTTTAATTTTTGTGAAACCATGAGGTTAGTAAGGATGGAAGCCCCATAAAGAAGAGTGGGGAGGAGATAAGTAGTGGCAAATGCAGATTTAGTTGCGTCAGTGAGAATGTTTTTGGCTCTGTAAAACATCCCTAGTTTTTGACGAGTTTTTTCTTATGCAGTTTTGTATATGCAGATCAAATGTAAGATTATCATGAACTGTCACGCCTAGTAATTAGCTATGAGAAGTAACTTTAGTGGTTGCATTATCAGGAACGAGGACATTAAATTTTGATGTTCTTCATGTTTAACTGTTGCAGTCATTACATTTGGGTAATCTGCTGGCAGGTTGCCCTCAATCGGCCTGAATTCCAAAGACTTGGGTCCTGCGTCGGTTGCTGTCTCCTCTTCCATGACGTCAGGTCGTCAGGGGTATAAAACATGCAGCCGATGCCATTTTCTTTAGTCTTTCTTGCTGTGCAGTACCCGAAGCAGAAGCATTTTGCAAGTGCCGGTCGGCCGACTCCTGAAATATTCCAGTTTGAGTTTCAGAACCAAAGTCTTCACTAAAGCTAAGTACCCCATTGGGGAAAGTTTTTTCTTGCACCATTCCGATGTCAGAAAAAGTTAATAATTGTATTACTTGTGGGAAGCAAATACCTCATAAGGATTTCCATTTATACTGTATTCCTTGCCTAGGCCCTGATTACAACGTGCCTGGCTGTCAGTTTTGTGCTAGATTTAACCAACGCACAATTAAGCGTCTGTATATTTTTGCCTCAAAGTATTTTGGAAACAGATTTAACTACCCAGAAATGTCGTTGGATAGCAGTGCGACTACCGGAGTACATAAAAAACGCAAGGAAAATGAAAGAGAGCAACAGTCGAGGTCCAAAACCGATGAAGCTTCTCCTAAGCCAGTCGCAGATTCGCTGGTACTCAGTGAGGTGCTTTCGCAGCCCCTGATATCCACTACTTTAGAGTCGTAGGCCTGTACCGACACCCATGTGGAGTCTGGCATGCCGTGAGATACTCAAAGTATTGGCCTCACGGATGTATCTCCCTCGGATGGGTCTGGAGCCGCTGAGCAGGCACCGGCTTTTGAGAGGGTTTTCAGGCCTCAACATTTGTATATCAAACCGATGACAGCTGCAAAACCAAAGACAAAAGCAACTTCTAAAACTAAAAAACAGACGCATGAGCCACATGCACAGGCCTCTATGCCTAAAAAACAAATGATCAAAATGGCTGAAGGACCTTATTACCTTGATCAGGGGTTCCCATCCCCCTCCAGATAACAGGCCTAGGCAAGACAGTGATTATGAATCTTCAGATCAGGTTTCTATTTCTTCTGATTCCTCTTCTGATCAGGAATTATCTATACCTCCCTATGAGGATTCTGATGCAGAGGAGTCCATACCATCTGCATCACCTCCTGAGGATTATTCATTTAGAGAAACCTTGCATACTTTGAGGGAGCATTTTCACTGGGAGAGTCAAGATTTCTCAGAATCAAAAAAGAGGCTCAGGGATTTCCTTCTTCTCCCTCAGCACAGGCCTTTAGCCATTCCCCCTGTTTTAGACATTGTGGATGATGTGATTTCGGAGTCAAGCTTGACCCCCGACTCTTTACCTCCGGCTCCCAGTATGCCTGACAGATATTACCGGGTCCCTGACTTACATAAATTTTTATTTGGAAACCCTGCTGCTGATCCTGAAACAATTTCACAGGGTCCAAAGGGAGCTAAGGCCTCAACAGCAAAAAATCCTACCCCCTCTGACAGAGATTCAAGGGCACTGGACAGATGGGGAAAAAAGGTTTCTACATCTACAATCTTGGCAGTCAGGGCCTTAAACTGTCAATTTCATATGCTTAAGTATCAACAACATGTTATGGGATTGCTGAAACAGAAAATTATGTTGATTTCTGAATGTGCAGAAAATAAAGAATTGCAGGAATTATTGCATGCAGCTGAACAGGTTGGAAAGCATACTTTGCAATGTGGTTTTGACTCCTTAGAGGCCTCCTGCAGGGCCGCAGTTACTGGCTCTGTGGTTAGGAGGCATGCCTGGCTAAAGGAACAAAATTTGCCTGATCATGTTAAAGCTAAATTGCTAGATGCACCTTTACAACAGGATACTCTGTTTGGTATCAAGGCAGAAGAGGTTTTAAATAAAATGGAAGACAAAGCTAAGTCTATGCAAACTGTAAAAGACTTCTTACAAGTGCAGCCACCAAGATTCAGTAGACACTGGCCTACAAAAAATTGGTCCTTTCCTGTGTCAGACAGAGCTCAAAGGGGCAAATACAGACGCCCTAAGGGTTCCAGATATCAGGCGCAAGATTCATACAGGTCAAAGTAAAGGGGCGCTTCTACCTCCAAATCTGGAGGAGATAAAGCACAAACCTACAGAAAACAGTCCCAATGACTTCCCTCTGCCAACACCAAGCACTTATCTTTTGGCAGCACCCTTAGGGGGAAAATTAGCACTTTTTGCTCAAAATTAGCAGTTAATAACCCAGGAAAAGTGGGTACTAAACATAGTATCACAGGGATACAGATTCCATTTCCACACTCTGCCAATGGCAAATGGTTGGCCAGATCTGCCAAAAAATCAATGGGCAGAGGCACAGAAACAGGTTACGTCCCTCATGGATATGGGGGCCATTCAGCCAGTACCAGAACAGGAAAAAGGACAAGGTTTTTACTCGACTGTTCTTGGTACCCAGAAAGGACTAGGCCTGGTGGCCAATACTGGATTTATCGATTTTGAACACATAGCTGGACATTCCAAAATTCAAAATGCTGATTTTGCAGCAGCTTCTGCCGATGCTGGGCAAGAATGCTTGCCTGGTGACATTAGACCTAAAAGAGGCATACCTGCATGTCCCAATAAGACAATCGTGCAGAAGATACATCAGATTCAAGGCTGGCTTAATGCATTACCAATTCTCTGCACTGCCCTTTGGCTTATCTACTGCGCCCAGGGTCTTTACAAAGTGCCTGGCACCAGTAATTGCATTTTGCAGACAAAGAAGTATACAAATATATCCTTACTTGGACTACTGTCTCATTCAAGCAGAGAGCAAGAACATTCTTCTTCAACACCTGGCATTTGTGAAAAGGCTTCTAAGATGCCTAGGGTACACAATAAATGAAAAGAAATCACAACTGGTACCCCCTCAAACGATAACATTCCTGGGTGCAAGCTTGAATACAACTGCCCAGATGGCTTACCTCATGCCAGACAAGCAAAGGCAACTGACTACTTACTTCAAACTGATGGCAACAAAAACCCAGTTATCTGAAAGACAAATTCTGCAGGCTTTGGGCTTCATGGCATCCTGCATCCTACTGATTCCATATGCAAGACTGCATATGAGAAAACTTCAGTGGTACCTAAAAAGTTTATGGAGTCAACATACACCACGGTCATGTGGTATATAAACAAGCAAGGGGGCACACACTCATACCCCCTTTGCAGACTAGCCGTGGCACTGTGTGACACAGCTTTGACTTACCAAATACATCTTCAAGCTCAATTCCTGTCAGGAAAACAAAATACTTTGGCAGACGTTTTAAGCAGAAACCTTATAGATCCTCATGAGTGGAAACTAAATCCACAAGTCTTCAGCATAATAACAAAGAAATGGAGGAGCCCAGACATAGATCTGTTTGCCTCGCCTCAAAATTAGCAATTGAAAAGATTCTGCACAAGGACTTATCACAGACAAGCATGGAAAGTGGGCACCCTATCCTTCAGGTGGAAAAACCTATCAGTTTACGCCTTTCCTCCTCTGCCTCTTCTTCCCAAGGTCCTCCTAAAAGTCAGATAAGACAAACCAAAGATGATACTAATTGCCCCGGACTGGTCCCGCCAATACTGGTACCCAGTCCTAAGGAACTTGTCTCAATACCCAGCTTGGGCCTTACCTCAAAGACCTCAACTACCGTCCCAGCAAAACAATCAGATCCTGCACAATCAACTCCACACACTGAACCTGGCAGCATGGCTGATCATGGAATTATACAAACAACACCTCTCAGTAAAGCTGTGATGGATGTCATTTTGGAAGCCAGAGGCCTAGTACTAGAAAATCTTATGCTGATAAATGGAAGAGATTCCGTGCTTGGAATCAAGCACAAGGAACAGATACAGCAGAACCAAATATTCCTCAGATATTACAATACTTGACTGAGATGCTTGACAAAGGCCTATCTTTCTCATCAATTAAAATCCATGCCTCTGCCATTTCGGCTCATTACAATACAGAGCCACCAATCTTTTCTCATCCTTTACTAAAGCAGTATCTTAGAGGAGCCAAAAATTTAAGGCCTCCAAGAAGATCACCATTACCTGCATGGGACCTCAATTATGTGTTGGAAAAGCTCACTCTGCCTCCATTTGAACCAGCTGCTACTGCTGATATAAAGTTCTTATCATGGAAAACAGTTCTGCTACTAGCAATTACTTCAGCAAGAAGAGTTTCAGAGCTACAGGCCCTCATGGCTGTAGAGCCTTTTATCATATTTTACCCAGACAGGGTGTCTCTGAAGACAAATCCTACATTTATGCCTAAGGTGTTTTCCAGTGTGGCTCTTAACCAAACAATTCATCTGCCAACCTTTTATCCAAATCCGCAGAACAAGGGGGAGAGAATTCTGTATTCCTTGGATGTACACAGACAGCTAAGATTCTACTTTAGCAGGACTAAAGCGCTAAGAAAAACTGAGCAATTACTAGTGACATATGCTGCAGAATCAGAAGGAAAGGCTATTTCAAAGCAGACAATTTCAAAGTGGATAAGCCACTGCATCCGTTTCTGCTTCTTACACCATGGTAAACCTGTGCCCAAGGGCATTAGGTCTCATTCCACCAGAGCTGCAGCTACTTCAGCAACCTTTCTCAGAGGAGTACCAACCAAAGACATTCTAGAGGCTGCTACTTGGAGTTCTGTTCACACCTTTACAAAGCATTATCATTTGCGCCTCTACTCTAAGTCCAGGGTAGGCTTTGCTACTGCAGTTCTGCAGGGCCTTATAGCCGCACCTAATGCTGTTTAGCTCCAGCCTCCCAACCATAGCTCTGGGATTCTACCTGAATGTAATGACTGTAACATTGAAATACGAAGAACATAGTACAGTTGTGTACACTTACCATAAATGTAGATGTTCGAGTGTAGTCACTGTTGCAGTCCAGGTTACCCTCCCCCTGTCAATCTGGAGTTTATCTTTCCTTCTCTATCTTCTACAACCTATGTGGTGTATTTGCTTGTAGCTGAAGGTAGAGTTTATATTGATGCATGTATATATACACACATATATATATATATATATATATATATATATATATATATATATATTTTTTTTTTTTTTTTGCTACCTTTTTGGGGGCACCTGACATCTGGGGCAAGAAAAACTAAAGAAAATGGCATCGGCTGCATGTTCTATACCCCTGACAACCTGACGTCATGGAAGAGGTGACAGCAACCGACGCAGGACCCAAGACTTTGGAATTCAGGCCGACTGAGGGCAACCTGCCAGCAGATTACCAAATGTAATGACTGCAACAGTGAATACACTTGAACATCTACATTTATGGTAAGTGTACACAACTGCACTTTTTTTCATGAGAAAGGGATTTTGGAGAAAAAATAGTAGTTTGGGCTTTTTAGGTTGAGCATGAGTTACAAACCCATGTTTCAATGACTGTTAAAGGTTCCTGAGTAATTTTTTGGAGGTGTACCATGTCAGATGTGCAGATGAGAGTGGAATCGTCTGCGTATTGTATTAGGTTGGCCTTTTGTGTGAATGTATAGAGGATGTTGGTGAAATTGTTAGAGGAGGGAAACAAGAACAGAGCCTTGCGGTACACCAGTGGTAACTTGGTGGTAAGGACAGAGTGTGGAGTGCCATTTTACTGACTAATTCCTATTGGACAGGTATCATTTGAACCACCAAAGGGTGGGCTGAGAGAGACCTAGTGAGGACATTTGAAGTAGAAGTTTGCTGTGACAAACGGTTGAAGGCTTTAGACAAGCCTAGAAATTAGGAAGAGACTAGTTTGTCATTATCCCTAGCTTTATTGACAGTATCTATATAGGTTAGAAGGTTAGGGCTAGCACTGTGGGAAGGACGAAGGCCATGTTGTGTTGGGTATAGGAGATGTTCTTCGTGTTTCACTGTTGCAGTCATTACATTTGGGTAATCTGCTGGCAGGTTGCCTTCATTCGGCCTGAATATCAAAGTCTTGGGTCCTAAGTCGGTTGCTGTCTCCTCTTCCATGATGTCAGGGGTATAAAACATGCAGCCGACACCATTTTCTTTAGTCTTTCTTGCCACGCGGTGCCCGAAGCAGTAGCAGTTCACAAGTGCCGGTCGGCCGACTCCTGTAATTTTCGCATTCGAGTTTCAGAACCGAAGTCTTCAGTTAAAGCTAAGTACCCCATTGGGGAAGCTTTTTCTTGCTCCCTACCGATATCAGTAAAAGTTAATAATTGCATTACTTGTGGGAAGCAAATACCTCATAAGGATTTTCCATTTGTACTGTATTCCTTGCCTAGGCCCAGATCATAACATGCCTTGCTGTCGGTTTTGTGCTAGATTTAACCAACACACTATTAAGCATCAGTATATCTTTGCTTCAGAATATTTTGGAAACAGATTTAAGTACTCTGAAATGTCGTCGGATAGCAATCCGACTACCAGAGTTCACAAAAAATGCAAAGAAAAGGACAGAGCCAGACCGTCGAGGTCCAAAACCGACGACAAAGCTTCTCCTAAGCCAGTCGCCAGTTCGCCGGTACTCAGTGAGGCGCTTTTGGAGCCCCTGATGCCCGCTACTTTTGAGTCGCAGTCCTCTACCGAGACCCATATGGAGTCCGGCATGCCGCGAGTTTCTCAGAGTATTGTACCTGTGGATGTCTTTCCCTCAGATGGGCTTCTGAGGGTGTTTTCAGGCCTCAGCATTTCTATATAAAACCGACGCCAGCTTCAAACACAAAGGCAAAAGCAACTTCTAAGGCTAAAAAACCGACGCATGAGCCATGTGCTCAGGCCTCTATGCCCAAAAAACAGATGATCAAAATGGCTGAAGACTTAATTACCTTGACATGTTGTTTTTAAAGCTTTGCTGTGTCAGTCCCTTGTGCTTGGTTCCAAGCCCAGAATCTCTTCCATTTATCAGCATAAGATTTTCTAGTACTAGGCCTTCTGGCTTCCAAAATGACATCCGTCACAGATTTACTGAGATTACCAAAATAACTATGCCATCAGTACCACAGTAACCAGAAATCTAGAGAATGGTGTGTTACGTATTCCATTAACATTTGCAAGTAATATTAGTACAGTCTGTGATGTAATTAAAAATAAATGGGGCATATTGTTAAATGTGGATGAACTAGAAGGTGTTATAGGGGCTACACCATCTTTTACCTTTAAAAACAACATGTCATTAAAAAGACAGTTGTGCTAGAAGAAGTTAGATGGAGACCACTATGCAAGGTCTGATAGGCTAGGTACCTTGCCGTGTAGAAGGTGTACAGCCTGCCCCTTCATATTTGGAGGGGGGCAGTATACACACCCGACTAGAAAGTTCAGCATTGATACACGCTTTTATACAGACTGTCACAGTAAGAATGTTGTATATTTTGGTCTTTGTACAAAATGCCCAGCCTACTATGTAGGCAAAACTAATCGGCTGATCAAAGATAGAGTCCTAGAACATGTAAGGGACATTAAAAATAAAAATGAGACAAGTGCGTTAGCGATGCATGTTATAAAGGAGGGAGCTACACGCACATTCAAATTTCTAGTGTTACACATTGTACAAGAAAATAAAAGAGGCTGGAACACGAAGCTTCACAACAAGAATGGATAATTAGATTTCAGGCTGACAGACCACCTGGACTAAATAGTAAGGTTTCACTGAAACCTTTTCTCAGTAACAGGGCTTTGAAACATTGATTATTATGTTTGGTCACATGGTTTAACATCTATACATATATTTTACAGTTTTAACACTATCTAACTCTATAGAGCCAGCTTTTACAGTTTTTATATACATTTTTTATATACATTTTTAGTCCATTATTTATATGATTTGATTGTTTATATAGTGTAGGTCCTTTTAAACTTTTATATGACCTAGATGTATCATTATTTAAACAAGAGCAGCAGTTACTGTAGTATGTCTGAGGAAGCAGAGAGGACTCTGTGAAAGTGCTCACATGTTTTGTATGTTTTTACTATTTTTTTATTAAAGTGTTGTGTTGCCGTGTGTATTCCAACGAGTTGTTGGTTAATTTGCAGCATTGTCTACTGAGGAGGATTTTGCGGAAGTTCCACTTAATAGGTGATAGTGTAGTAATGAACATTTTTGGGTTAAACTTGGAAAGGTTGCGTGTTGTTTTATAAATATGCTGTTTAACTCGATGTGTGAGATATCCAGTGGTATAAATTGGGAGATAATCACTGAGAGTGTCTGATGTTGTACGTGGTAGAGTATTTCCTGTGGTCTGATGCCAAGATCCAGTCTAATAGGCAATTTGTTGTCTTGCTTATAATGTGTGCGGCTGTTAATTAGTTGTGTGAAGCCTTACAAAGTTCATTCTGTATGTAGGGGAGTTAGTTTATGTCCAACCAATTGACTCACATCACCTAGCAGTATTTTTTTTTTTTTTGTGGAAATATGGATATCCAGTGTAGGATATCTTCCAGTATAACTGCATTTGTCACCAGGAGGGATGTAAAGGACAGTAGTACATGTTTAGAAGTAATATATTTTAGAAGTAAGCTTAGCCTTCAGACATTGCCTAACAATTTATCTATTTTTTTTCAACTGTTTAAATAACTAACTTGAGCTTTTTGTGTTTTTTATTATTGTGTGTTTTTTATTATTGTGTTTTGTAGCATTATCCCCAGTAGCTGCAAAACATTGCCATAGTGAGGGGGGAGCAAAGATGTGTAGTTTGGATAGAAACTGCTACAGAATCAGAAAATTGCATTAACAGAAGTCGGCAAGATATTGGATATAGTAATTTTCATTATGGAAGATGAAGGTTAATAGTTAAGAGATAAGCACAGTGATACAGTAAGACTTTATCAGCAAAATAATTAAATTTAAACATTTCTGTAGTTTCATTTTGAATTTTATGACATGGAATGTGATAAGATAATGGATGTTAAAAAGGGAGACGTTCCTAAAATGTATTTAAAAGCAGAAGATTAATATATCTTTATTACAGAAAACTCATCTTACTGAAGGGGAGCATCGAATGTTGTTCACAAAAAGAAGGGATGTGGAATTTGTTTCAGGGCTAAACAGGAGAAAGTACAGCAGATGGATTAAGATGTTTATAAAAAAAATGGGATCCACTGTCAGTGGAGCAGGAAGTTGTGGATGCATAGGGAATGTTTATTTTAATAAAGGGTAAATGAAGGGGGGACTATTGCATCTATATATGTGCCCCCCAAGCCATAGCAAGGACTTAAAGAAAATGATGGGGAAAGTAGTGAGTTACATAGAGGGAATTATTTTTGGGAAGGGAGGGGCTGAGATCTAATTTGCAATCCGGTGATATTTCAGGTGGGACAACCTACGCCATCTAAAGGAAAAAAATAAACCTTCAGTGATTACTCTCACTACACGTGCTATTTGCCCAGATTAAAAAAAATGGGTTACACTGAAAAGGTTTTATAAAATTACCATCTATTTAAACTAAGTTAGAGATTTAGCCACTGATGCAGTATTACTTTCAGATCATGCTCCATTTAGGTTTAGGATGGAGTTGGAGTGCAAGACACAGGGAAAGACACTGGATTTCTTACATTTTTTGCTAAAATTAGTATTTTAGAACAAACATTAAAAGGCTAATACAACAAAAGTTGATTAAGGACAAAATATACAACCCTGTATTCTCTAAAGAGTGGGAGCTATTTCACTGTCAAATAAGAAATAAAACAATAAAGGAAAAAGGGATGTGGGGAGGATAGCAGAAAACTGTATATGGAAAATCTTAAGGGTTAGAGATATTCGGTGTCATTTTACAAACTTGGATGTGGAAGATCTTAGGCAGTTTTATGAATTGAAACAAAATGTAAGGGAATACTTGGACATAATATTGGAAAACAGTGCTGCAGCTTTAAAATAAATATTTTGACAATAGTCCAGTGGAACAAAAATATTAGCAAGGATGGCTAGGCAGCAAAAAGTAGAAAGAATACTATTTAGAAAGATAGTTGGGGATCCAGATGACTTACTGAAGTGGTCAAGAATCATTACATGGATCTGTATAATGTGGAAGATTTGCATCAGGGATTTGAATATCTGATTTGTAATTTTTTTCAGTTATCTTCACTTAAGTTAGATAAAGGCTCTATTAGGATGCTACAGGGGGAAATAATTGAAAAAAAAATAGAGACTTCCCTGAAAACAGTGTCTGTTGGAAAAACTCCAGCTTCAGGTGATATATACCAAGAGAGAAATAGAAATTAGTAGTTTACTTATAAAGACTGGAAAAAGAATAAAAAGGAAAAAACTCCACACACAAACACCGCAAGAGTAAATATCTGTAATGATTTGGCATAAGCATATTCTGTTAACAGAATACACATAATTGTTAAAAATGAACGCATCTATTCACATAAAACTCCTGTTACCACATAGTGAAACTCGCTATAAATAAAGAAACATCATCATATATAAAAAAATAATCAAAATAAAATAATAATAAAATGTATTACCTCCTCAACTTCCTAACCTTAAGAGCTGGTTTCAGTGATACATACTTGGGTCGCATTGGGGCTTAGGTTTGAACGAAAATGCCAATCACTGGTGGACATTTTATTGATGTTAATTGATGTTTACTATTTATTAGCTGTTTCTTGATGTTGAAATTATGTGCTCTGGAGAAGCAATTTTCAGTTGCAAAAGCGCTTACCGTTTTGTCTGTTAAAGTTATTCGTTTTATTTAATGAACTCAGTCTTCCTGGAGTTTTGTGGCAAGTGTTGCAAGTGTCATTTTTATGGATATTTACTCTTGCCATGCTTCTGTGTGGAGTTTTTACCTTTTTATGTAGTTGGTTTTTGGTTTCACACAGTTTACCAGTGGTAGTTTGTTTTCGTGATTGGGAAAAGAATGTTTAACCAAATTATGGATGGAAATCAAATCCTTCAACTATGAAAGAGATCAATACTAGTAGTATTGCATAAAGGAGGCAAGGATGCAGCTGGTCCAATTAAATACATACCAATATTCATTTTAAACCATGACTACTAAATATTTCTTGTCTTTAGTAGCAAAATGAGTGGCAAAATGTTCCTTCAAATTGTGGAGTGGGATCAGTGTGGATTAGTATAAGTAGAACCTTGAAAATTCAGGAAAAAGCAGAGGTAAAGGGTGAACCTCCTAGGTAACTTCAGTGTAAAGAAGGCATTTAACAGAGTTGACTAGAAATTTTCTTTTGAGACACTTAATTTGGTGTGGACTCCAGAATAAAATATTCAAGTTGCCAGAAAGCTTTTATAGATATTCACAAGCAGCAGTTTTACATTAAGTAGGAGGACAAGGCAAGCTGCCCACTCTGCACTGTATTTGTATTTTATGTTTATTAATAGAGCCCGTAGCCAGAAATTAAAAGGATGCAAAATGGAAAGTTCTAACTGGTGTGGTGGTCAACACAAACTGAAGCTGTTTGCTGCTGATTATTTATTATATTCATCTAGTCTAGAGGAAGGATTACCAGCTTTATGAGATAACCTAGTACATTGTTAGAGAATGCCTGGATTCATGGTTAATAAAGCCAAAACAAATGCCTTGGGATTAAGCTGTGTTCTGACTAATAACTTGGTCCAGAACAACCCTTACCTAAGAGAACATGAAAAGTGTGATGTCTAGAAAGAATCTGTAAGAGGAGTTTGTGGAAACAGCAAAGGAAATGTGGGAGGAAAAAAAGGATAACATTATCAACAAACTAAAGGCACAACTTGTTATGGCTAGAGTCATTTAGTAAAGTACAGATTATGAAAATGTTTTTAGTCCTCTTTGTTTTGTGTATGGATCAGTCATTTCTTTTTATACATAAAGCTAGGTTTGTCAAGAGGTTGATAAGGAAGTAAACAAATTATTTAGAATAACAGTAGCATAGGCTGAAATGGAAGAAAATAATGTGCCTTCAGGAATATTTTGAGGCCACCCACATAAGACCTTTTTCTACTTAATTGTAAGTAGAAGATTACTTGCCTAAGTGGAAGGTGATGCTGTTGGAAGGCAAGGGAAACCTGTGTGAAATTGCTAGATTAAGTTTTTGGGAATAAATAAAATGTTTACACTTAAAAATAGACTGAAAAATGTTTGTAGAATAAGCCATGCACGTTATGGAAGGAGTTAACTACCAACAGGGTTATCAGGGAATGTCAGAAAAGAGAGAAGGTTTCAGAAGCAGAAAAAGAAGGAAACCAGATAATTTGAGCAGGTTATAAGAGAATATGTTGTGTAAGTTGAAATGAAGCAAAATTCTTCAACAGTTTGATGGAAAGGGAGCATGTGCTTTATTAGGGCCTTGTTGAAGAAGGTATAAAAAGACTGAGGGAGTCTAATACTCCAACAGAAGTTGTACATTATTTAATTGAAACCACATTTGAGCTGAGAAATGCCAAAGGTATAGTAAGCTGGAATTATAAAAAATAAATATATCAATTTAGCAGCTAACCTAAAAAATGACTGATAAAGTGTTTAAACCTTAAAATCTCCAAGAATAATTCAGAAGAAATGTGTCTATCAGCCAGAGTGGCTTCGTAATTAATAAGGTTTAGGGTATTTGGATGGAAATAGTTGTATAAATTTATATACCTTCCAAATTAAACAAGATGTTTCCTGTAGTGACTAAATTACATTAAAAAGTTTGGTATGTCTTATAATAGCAGCAAAGAAAAGTATCACTAGAAAGTAGATATCAAAAGACCTCCACGGTATCATAAATGCTGTATGTATAATGAAAGAAGTAGAGAAATCAGAAATGTTTATGGAAGGAGGAATATTAAATTGACACCAACTTTTTTTATGGAATGGTATAATCTAAGAATGTGTGGAAAGGATCTAATGTGGTATTAATTCAGTTATGTAATTTTTATAGAAAACTTGATTTAAGTCTTGGTAATCTTGTGTTAGGCTGTTTCATTTTGTAATAGTTAAAAGTGTTTGGAAATTTAGATATAAAAGGATGTAAGCAGCTTTCGACAGATACTAAAGTGTGCCATCTGTGAGGATTGCACTGTTTGTTGGTGATGTAAATAATGTTACATTTCTGTTATACAGATACTAAAAAAAGTTTTTTCTAAAAACATAGGCTAATGAACTGCACCCTGTTTCTTTTACTAAAGCTACTTCCTCAAGTTGATTGAAGCTGTAAAGACATTTTTAGAAAGAAACTGTTTGTTTTGGTTCTTTGCCTTGTACTCCAACTTCTGTCTCCGTTTCTCCTGGGATAAAATCTACTTTAAATTGAAAAAAAAATACAAATAAGTGCAGCTACGGATGATACTTCAGAAGCAGTTAAAAGAAAACTGAAATTAACTAACAATCTGATAAAGTAAAAATTCATCCAGGGTAAAGGAAGGTTAGTTTAGAATTGTGTGAAGCACTTAACTGTAGATCCTCAAATTATATGGTTTCCTGCCTCTGGCTCTTTTCCCTCCCCCTCATCTTTTCCCTCATCTTATGGTTGTGCGTGCATGTGTGTTTGTAATTTATTGAATATGCTGGAGTAGTGTTTTTGCCCACATTTCCTTGCCTCACAGTTTACTATGTATAAAATTATTTTAATTTATATATTTTAATTGTTCATTCTTAATTTTTATGTTTTACTTGTCTGTTGCTATTTTTACTGTTTTGTTTTTATAAGGTGCCCAGAAAATAACCACTGTAATGAACTTAAATGTTTTGATTTTTCATCTGTTACTGTTTGTAAATAGTAATAGAGATATTTATTTTCTGATATATTGTTATCACTTGGTCATAGCTTATTGGTATGAATGTGCAGTTTAGTAAAAAAACACATTTTATTTTTGTAATCCAGAGTTGAGATGCTTTTCATTAAAGCAAATACTGATATATTGTATGCCAGAATTCAGATTTAAGCATTGTGAGCTTCAGAATTCTTAGTATGCGGCAGAATGAGGATGATAGACTAACTTTAATTCTGCCCAGTGGGGCTCTGTTAATGTCAGCCAGTAATCCTTAATGAGTGGCCACTACTGGTGTATGGGAATATATTATTGTGTTGAACACCCCCCACAACTATACTTTTTTCTGGTATTACATTGTAATGTTTTGTTTCAGCACAGTACTTGAATCATTTTCAGAAACTTATGTAATATTCTGTCTGCTAAAGTTCAGACAATACAACATTGTAGGACAGAACTGCCCAAGTCAAGAAAGCTTAGTAAAAACCAAGACTGGCATTATTTTGACTTCAGATGCTATACGTATTTTAAAACTTGTTTTGAAGCCTCAAAAAGATCATTATCTTCTGAAAGTTCAAATTAGGGGGGCTACATGCAGGGAACTGTGGTTAAGTTTCATGTGCATGTGTTAGATTTCCTCTTTTAGGTGACTTGGTTGTGTCTCATTTTAATTATGTAATCTTCTGTCTTATTGTTTAGAAGGAAGAGAAGTACAAGAGGCATAAACAGAA